>NW_007729551.1:98606-150712 GCF_000696425.1 Galeopterus variegatus | reverse complement strand
TGCTTCTTATCTGCATAAGAACAGCATCAAAGCCTTGACATCAAAGGATGAAATCTACCACTGGTTTCCTGGGGGCTTCAGGAAGTCCATTCCATGTTGTTTCAGAGCACTCTATTTAAAATGGTAGCTGGTGGTCCTAGCATTTTCTGACAAAGGTAGAGATTTCATTAGGTGAAGCTTTGGTTATTCATTAACACTATTATCACCTGGTTGTGGGACTTTTGATTCCTCACATCTTGTTTCACTCAATTATTTTTGAAACTATTATATTTGAAGACAGGCATAATCCCTAGGTTCAAGTCCAGTTGAATCATCTAGGAATATAAGAGTTGGATGTAAGCTGTCATAAATCGTGAATGAAAAGAGGGGAAGAATTTAGAATTTATTTCCCACCCCTACTCGGAGTTGGTAAAATAAAGGGTTCTCTTTTCATGGAGCACAAAAGGTAAATCACAGTGCTTGGTTTTCTTGTGGAAGGGACGATTCAAGCTGATTAAATGATTTCCCATTTAATAGTGTTAATAGTTATTAATGAAATATTATTTGAGAGTAAAACAGCTATCTATCATGTGCCAGATACTATACTGTGAACTCTACAAAATTCATTCAATATTTAGAAGAATCATATAATGTAACTATCTACAATTTACATATGAGAAAACCATATCTCAGAGAGGTTAAGTAACTTACTCAAAGACACCCAGCTAGTAAAAGGCCAACTGGAATATCAAACCAGGGATGTCTTAATTGAAAACCCTGTCCTTGAAATGGTAGGGAGTCACTGCAGCACTGTGGTCATCCTCCATTCTATTGATAAAACTGACATACAGGGAATTCTGGCTGAACTAGCTAGAAAATCTGCCACAGTGTCTAGAAAAAGGCACAATGGATTTATCTTCTCATTCTCACCCTCTCTCTAGTCTTCCACACATCCTCTTTACCATTGCTTATTTTTTCCACAGGTCAGAGGTCCTTTTTTCATTACTTTGGTGAAATTGGCCTCCACTTAGAAGCAGAAACCGTGGGATGCTTGGCACTATTTTAAAATGTCTTTCACAGATTAGAAGTGCCTTTGCAATTCAACCATAATTCAAATTAGCATTTACAATGTATTTTGTAGTTCAAGTCTTTGTGTTAGGCACTGTACAAAAAGAAAAGGTATATCAATGTTTTCAAATTATTCAGTTACTATTTGCATTGTTTGTAAGCAGATATTTTTTACATATCTCTTAGTGAAATCAAATTATCCCCGAATTTTTGCAGCAGCAAAAGGTATATCAATGTTTTCAAATTATTCAGTTACTATTTGCATTGTTTGTAAGCAGATATATTTTTACATATCTCTTAGTGAAATCAAATTATCCCCGAATTTTTGCAGCAGCGAGGCGCTTGTTTTACTCAAGAGTAAAGCTATCTTATTTTAAAGTAAGTGATTTTAGGTACTTTTAAAAAGTATGGTATTCTATCGTATCCTTATAACTACACTGATTTGTTGTAAACACTCTCAAACATTTGAAAACTCCAGGGTGTTTTCTGATAAGGGGAGTGTGTGTGAGTGTGCGTCTGCATTGATGGTGGACCAGGGCCACCAACATTTTTTAAATTTTGCCCTATTTTTAGACGAAGTCATGTCTTTTGGGTCAAAACATTCTTCCTCTTCGGAGTCACAATGGACAGAAAAATTTTCAGTAGCTCATTTCTGATCTGAAGCCCAGAAATGCTTTAAAAGGGAAGTTATAGTTTAGTTTTTCCAAGTTGGCATTTCCTGCTTCTTGGTTCTCTTGATTATTGGGCTGCTTTGGGGCCTGAAATGAAAAATAGGAAGTAAAAAAGGGAATTCAGTCAATGTACTCCGGCAAATGATTTCTTGCTTTCAGGCAGCTGTAGCTGGAAAGACTTTGTTTAATATTCAGTGTGCATATCCTGGGGAAAAAAAATAATGCATGTTTTAGGAATTTTACTGTTTTTAACAATACAGGCAGTCAGCTTCTCATTTTAACCACAGATACCTGCAAAACTCAAGCTCCCGCGGAGAGGCAACCAGCATCCATTGTTTAAAAATGTTTTTAAAAGAATTCGGATTGCTCTTTTCTCTTTTGAATCGGTGTGCCAAATGACGGGGACCAATATTCATCTTGTTTTCCTGTAAAACTCAGAAAGACACATGAAAGAACCTAGAAATGCATTCCTTCCAGGGACTCAGTGCAGTTATTTTAAATAATTTATATATACACACACATATATACCCCGTGTGCATATTTTTCCCTCTTTTTACTTGTGTAAAATTAATAGCTGCAATGACTGAAAGCCACTTCCTCGGATGGTGACATTTCAGCACGTCTTTCACAAAGAAGCCAAAATGCCCGAAGCCGCACAGGCTGTCCCTTATAAGCCACCGATTCGCACAGCTACTGCCCAGCGCCCCGCCAGGAGCGCTCAGCGTATGCAAAGGAAAATTGCCCATGTTATGAGCCCGGGTTTGAGTTTGCACGAGAAACCAGTGCAGCTCTTGAGCCTTTGGGGGAGCACGATCTGCTGCGGAGGCCAGTGACATGAAACCGTGGCCAGTGACTCGCGATCCGTTCTCTCCTTCACACGGCCCTACACCTCTCCGGCTTTATCTACCATTCAGTTTTTCCGGAGAGCAAACCCTACGAGGTTGACTGTTCCGAGTTTCTCCTTGGAACGCTTTCCGTTTCCACATATCGTAATGCAGCTGGCGAGAGGCGCAACAGGACTCCCGGGACCTCTCGGCCGCTGCCAGCCAGTGCCCTGCAGGAGCGGCCTGCGCGCGAGAGACGTGGGCGGTGGATGAAAAGACAGCCCGACGCCGGGCACCACGCACCTCTGGGCCGGTTGTCGGTCGCGGGCTTTGTCCGCTCGCCCTTGCTCTGAGGACGCTCACTCCCGCGTCTGTCCGGGAGGTGGCGCGGTTGGTTCACGATGAGCCACCGCCGGGGCTGCAGAGGCGCGTCCACCTTCCCGCGGTCGCCCTCCCGCTGGGACCCCGGCTTGCGAGGAAAACCCGGCCCTGCCCAGGAGGGAGCCAGCGGAGGGGCGGCCCGGGAGGAGGAAGGAAGGCCTCGTTGCTAGGAATCAGCGCCCAGTCAAACGTCCGGGGAAATGCATCGATGCGCGTCGGGGTCCGATCCCCGGGCCGCCGGCTAAGCTGCCGTCGTCGGGCAGCGCTCAGGTGGCTGCGCCCGCGGCCCGGACATTGGGTGACAGACCACGACACAAGGGTGCCATTGCCCCCGGGAGGTCGACGATGACACTTGCAGCTCCGGGGCAGGGGCAGCCGCGCGAGTTTTTGCGGGTCCTGCCGTTCACCGTCGTCTCCCGGGGTAGGGGGACTGTCCCCAGCAGCGTAGGGG
This sequence comes from Galeopterus variegatus, assembly GCF_000696425.1. Taxonomy (NCBI): domain Eukaryota; kingdom Metazoa; phylum Chordata; class Mammalia; order Dermoptera; family Cynocephalidae; genus Galeopterus; species Galeopterus variegatus. The sequence continues at coordinate 147,338 of NW_007729551.1, read as the reverse complement.
AGCGGTGGGAGCGCAGAGCTGCTGCAGCCGCTCCAGACAGCTTCCGGGTCCCCATCTGCGCTGTCTGTGCAGCTGCAGCCCCGCACCCACACTAAAGCCCTGCGCCCCCCCACCCCCTCCCGCCCCGCGTGCTTTGGAATTACCAGGCCGGGTTCCAGGGATTCCCCCCTCCCCGGGAAACACACAGCTGGTTCACTGCAGCCGAGGCCGCCTGGGGCATCTTCCCCGGCTCGGGACGAGACACACGACGTGCGCGCGGGGACGGGGCCAGCGGGGACTTCCCTGCAGCTAGAAAGTCATTCGTTCAGTTTCTGCAGACAGTGGCTGAGCCCTTCGGCGGGCTGGACGTTGGGGACCAACTAGGTCCCCGCTCACTAGGCAGCTGGGGAGCCAGGAAAAAAACGAGTCATCAAGCCACAGGTCTACCCTAAAGAGCATTTCAGATCGAAAAGCGCCATAAAGACACAAAAGAGGGCAAAGCAGCCGAGGGTGGCCGTGGCGGTGCGCAGGAGGGAGAGTGTAGCCCCAGCCGAGCCGCGCGGGACGCAAACACGAAGACCCTCAGGAAGGAGCCACAGCAAAGGGTCAGGTCAACTTTATAGTTCTTGCATTTCAATAGAAGAGCTCTTGCCTTCACCTCAAGCAGCCCGTGGAGGGAGAAAAGGTTGCCGACCTTTCCTCGGGCTCCCCCCGAATCAATTCACTCTTTGGAAGCTCCAGCCACAGTCCAGGGGCTCGACCCCTGAGGTGACGTCGGGGGATCCCCCCGGCTGTCTCCGGCTGGAGGGCGCTCTTCCGATCTCGGGGCGGGCTCAGCGCGGTGGGGGCGGGGCCGGGACGCCCCGTCTGCGCCACCATTGGCCGCGGGCCCCCGGACTGGCGGGCGCACGTCACCGGCCGGACCCACCCCTTGGCAATGTCTTCAGCCTGCTGCACTCCTAACTTAAGCATTTATTCCACTGGGATAGAGGCGGCAGGAGCGGCGTTGGCACCGGCGAACCATGGCTGGGATTTTCTATTGCGTCCTCTTTTCATTTCTCTTCGGGATTTGCGACGCTGTCACCGGTTCCAGGGTGTACCCCCCGAATGAAGGTAAGAGCGGGGCGGCTTTTCTGCGGTTGAGGACATAGAGGGGACGATCCGTGGTTGATGGCCCTCGAGAGCGCGGGACTGGCTGGTGTGGGGGGAGCCGGGCGTGAGCGATGCGTCCCGACTCCGGAGAAGGGGGCCCGGACGAGGGGAGCCGCGAAGGGGAGGCGGGGAGCGGCCGCCTAGCCTGCCCCGAGGCGGTGACCTGTGCAAGCGGCCGAGCTGCCCAAGTTTGTAACGAAGGGCCAAAGTTTATCAGCATCCGCCAGCGAGGCCCGCTCGAGGCCCCCCAAGGGGATGCACCGAAGCCAACGCCACGATTTTTCTTTCTATTTTTTTAAATTCCGTGGCCCGAATCCTCCCCACCACCAGGCCCGGCAGAGACGAAAACGCAGTCCCGGAGCGCCTTGAGGGCTTGGTGCTCCGGATTCTTGGGGAAGCCTTCCGAGCGCTGGTTTCTGCAAAGTTTCCCTAGTCCTGCGCTTCCCGGACCCGGCGGCCCGGCCTCCGCAGCGCAGCGGTTGTGGCGCCGCTTGCCGGGAGCCAGTGACCTGATTTCTAGCACTCGGCGTCAGACACCTTTCTCCTCGCCGGGCCCCGCACCCCGCACCCCAGGGGTGCGATCGTGGGCCTAGGGGGCCCCGAGCTCCTTAGATCATCCCCGTAGACCTGGGGAGCCCTCTGGCAAGTTGAACGTAGTCGAGTTTCCGCTTTTCGCCCTAGAATTGATCACTGGGCTAGTTTGGAGGGAACGTGCAGCACCGAGGGGGACCCGTCAGGGTGCTCAATTTAATGTGCGTCTATTCGGACGTGCTGGGAGAATCGTATGTGCCTGTGTGTCTGTGTCGGGAGGTGGGAGGCTGTGATCATTCAGTTTCTGATGAGCCCAGAGAGAGGCGAGCTGTGTGTGTGCATGTGTATGTGTGCATGTGTGCGTGCGTGTGTGTCTGTGGGTGCGCGGGTGCCGGCGTGGAAGCGGCCGCGGCCGATTGTATGTCCGTGCGCGAGTGCTCTGAGTGTGTGCGCGTTTGCTCTGGCATATGCTCGTGCCCCGACCAGCGTGCAGCAAGCCTGGCCCCCATCCCGCTGATTCTTCCCGCTCCTCACATCCGTACCTCCATCTATCTGTCTATCTACTGTTTATCCACTGTCTGTCTGCCCATCCATCTGTCCAACCATCTACCCATCCGTCTCTCCGTTTCCCCAGGCATCCGTCCATCCATTCCTGTGCAAGCTATCATTTTCCCTGTTCCGAAGGAGGGAGCCAAAAACCAACTTAGCCTTGGCTGGGCAGTCGGTACCCAGAGCTCTCCAGACGGAGGCTCTGAGAGACTCATCCACCTGCACACAGACACTGCTTGGGAGGAACGGGGCGCTCTCTCCCCCGTCTCCCCCTCTTCCCGACGCGGCTTCTGGTGCCGTTCCGGCCGCCGCCCCTCGGTGCCTGAACCGAACCGCGGATCCCGCGTTCTCCTGGCTACTTCTCACACTTGTTAGGACGTTCTTGAGACCTCTCTGGTCCCAGACGTCAAGGCTGTTTGTCGTTGTTGTTGTTTTTCTTTTTCCTCTTTCTTGCTTTTTCTTTTGGAAGGAAACTCGGGAGTCCTAGACAAGAAGGCGCTGGTGGAGCCTCAGGCTCCTGTTGAAAGCGGGGGGTGGGGGGTGGGGGGGTGGGGTGCTAACCTCCTCCCCTAAAAAATTAATTCATTTTGTTGCTTTTTATTCCCCTCACGTTTCCTTTTCTCCCTTTTACCCTCCCTTTCTACTCCCTCCCTTTTTTTGTAAATTGGGTCTCATTGTTCCCTTTGTGTCCCTAATCCACCTTACTTAAATCCAAATGGATGTAGCGGGCTTTTCACTGGGGACCGGGAAGAGAAGGGGGAGGTGCAACTCCGGGCGGGAGCGACCCGGGGAAGGCTCTACATTGTAAAATAATTAACAGACCCCAGGAAAGAAGGCTGTGCAGATTTTTAGCGCCATCGACTTTGGGGTGAAATGACAGGAGAGGTGGGCAGAATCCAGGGCCCTGGGGATGAGATTGAGAGTTGGGGTGCACGTGCGTGAGGACGGAGGGTTCCCATTCCCACCCCGCCCCCAGCCTGAAGGTAAAATTAATAACCCAGTGGTTCCTTTGAGATGGGCCTTTCGACCCCTGGCCCTGCAGATCCCCGGGGGAGAGGCAGTGCGGAGAGGTTTCGAATTCGTTGCGACCCTTTCAATGTCGTCGGTAGCCAGCACTGCTCCAGCCTGAGCAGGGTACGGCGGCTCTGGAGGCTCCCTCGCCCTTCCCCCTAAGCTTCGACGCACACTCTCAGGTGTAGCACAAGCACACTAGATCCATTAGGCAGCACTCCATACCTAAAATTCAGACCAGCCGTTTCCTCAGGGACTGAGGACCAGTCTCGGATTGTCCTCAAAAACTCCTGGGAAAAAGACAGTACCTTAGTGCATTTGCATTCTGATTCCACACGTTTGGCATTCCCTCTTTCTAAAACTTTGATATTTAAAAAAGGAGAGGATACCACGTCCAGGGCCTATTTATTTGGTAGTGGAGGAAAAAAAAAAAAAATGCTAGGGGAGAGAGCCTTTTCATGACCTTTGGATACTCTCTGATAGAATTCACTTGTGGCTTTGTCACTATGATGATGAGTTATGTGGTCATCTGAAACTTGCAAAAACAAATAACTCTAGTAGATACCAGACAAAGATGAATGTAAATTTTGCTCTGGAGTGTAACTGCCCTACATAGATATATTTATTTTTTTAATTGTACTTGAGAGTCTCTATTCATCCTTTTTAGAAAATGAATCAACTGAATCCTGGGATGGAATTTTAAATGCTAAGCAAGTTAAATAAATAAGAATCTGCAGATTTAAAGAGGAGAGAAGATCAAATGAGTAATGATTATTTACATAAGTGAGACCAAGTTTGGGTTTTGATCAGAGTTGGATATACGCACCCTCGGCACATATGGAAATGCTCAGGCAAATGGTTTTTAGATTATTGGCTTTTTGCAATTGGAAATTAATCTATTTTTCTTTGATTTTTTGCAGTTACTTTATTGGATTCCAGATCTGTTCAGGGAGAACTTGGGTGGATAGCAAGCCCTTTGGAAGGAGGGGTAAGTTCTGAGTTGCTCTCTGATCCAAAAGGTAAAAAAGGAGTTATTAGCAACTTTCTGAGAGTCCTAATGTCTTGATTCTTGTTGATTGTGGTGAGGGGGTCAGATTTCCCACTGTAGCCTATGAAGTGAATTACGCTTTGTTGGAGAAATCCTATACTCCCTTTGCATAGCTCTTGTCATGGTAGAACTAGAAACCAAAAGGGCAGAAAGGGGTTTCAAAACTAGGAGATTGGTGGAGGCATAGATTTAGATGCCTATTTAAAACTAAAATACCGACAGGAAATATGATCCAAGGGCCAAATTAGAATTTATGCCTTTTACTGTGATGGCCATGAAGTCCTGACGGGGTTAATTTTAGAGCAATTGTTCCGTTTCCAGATGAAGAGAATGAATAAGATACCAGAGAGAGGACAATTCTAATTGTACCTGCATAAGCAGCGGAGATGCTCCTCACGTTGCTATCACAACCTTAGACAAGCTGCAGTTCTCTTTTGCACGCTGAGAGAAAGCCACATGAACTTGTGCCAAGGGCACACTATATGCAGAAAAACCCCATGCTCATTCATTGTCGCTGTTAAATGTGAAAATTAAAGTATTTGGAATCTTCAAACCTTTGGGATTTGTGGAGCTGGGTTATAAAATGTGAGAGAATGCAGCCCTGTTCATTTCTTCTCAAATTCATAGCACTTGCCATCACTGCCTCTATCGGAAGATTCAGAGTATATTACTAGGTCAATGGCCACGTTTTCCCAACCCTGCTTAAAAACAGGTCAGAATGAATCAGTTTGGAAAGAAATCAGTACAACATGTAACTCTGTCTCCTGCCAAATTGAAATAACTCTCAAATCCTTAAAAAATTAAGCAAATCATCCTACCATCACATGCTTGATAGTTTATTACTGAGTCAATTGATTAAAAACAATGTGGATGAAAGATTAGGAGTTTTTACCAGGCAAAAATTGTAATACCAGCACCCAGCATGCCACCCTTCATACTCACCTATTGAATAAACAATAAAAGATTTTAAAAAATGCACAAAAACTGTTATAGAAGACATGTTTCAAAAATAAGACTAGGCAAGAAAATAGTCCTGAAAATGGAGAATTTTAGGCTGTCTTGTTCCAAAGCAGATCTTGTAATCCATCTGAAATATAATGAAGGTTGCCCTGCCTTCCTGTTTTTCTGCCTGAACTTGACTGCCTTTGGTTTGGTCTCTGCTGAAAAATTCTAGTCTGCTCTAAAACCGTTTCTTTTTTTAGAGGGGGGAGACTGATTGGCAGGCCTCTGGCAGTGTAGACAGGGTATATTCACCACTGATTGCAGGCAATTGCCCTCTTCCTTTGAATGTGAAGAAAAGTACAGCTTTATCTTGGTGAGAGTCAGACTCACTGTTAATCCTACACCCTGGGAAGGTCACTGATTCAGGCGAGGCTTTCCCAGAGGCTTTCCCAGGCTACACCGGGGGTATTCCTCCAAAGGTTAACATGTATTTGAACTGCTAGTAAAACTGAGGATGGAAGGTATCAGTACTTGTATTAACAAACTTAATGTACCTTATTTTTCTTACGGGCTGCTCTTAAGTTTGAAGAGGAAATATCATACTAGTTGTCTTCTTTCACTAAATATACATGCGACCTATATAAAAACAAGGAGTGACAAATTTCAGAGTACAGTCTATGGGCTACCTAGTTCCTGGAAAGCTTTTTTATTGCAATTTAATATGTTGCAGACCTCTTTTTTTGTTTTCACTCCAGAATTGCTGAAAGAGCACATGGTCACTTTTTCTAAACACAAAACTTCTTTTGGTTGTCTTGAAATCAATTAGAAAATACTATGTATGCATAGCTGATTGTATACAACCTAGAACTTTTTATGGGTTGAATGTAGGTTTTTTTGTTTTTTGTTTTTTTTTCTTTTTCTTAAATATTAGGTGTCGAGCTAGGGCTGGGTCTGGAGCTCACAGACCCCTCAAGCCCGTTCACAGACTGGGTCACAAACCCTTCACAGACCAGGCTGGGTCACCAGATCCCTCACACGCAGGTCTGTGAGCTAGGTAACCGGCAAACAGGTCCTTGGAAGCTGTAGGTTGGAAAGCATGGCTGCGCTTAGCAGCGTCCACCCAAGGCAGTCACCAGCCAAACTGTGGCACCCCGCATGTGCACTAACTCCACCCCCCCCACACACAATTTGATTACCCAAGAATGTGCCGCACGACCCCCAACCTGCCCCAAGGTGAGGGAGCCTGACCAAACTATTCTATTTTCCCAACTTTAGGCATGTAACATTTTAAGTATTATTGTAAGTTGTTAGAAATAAAATTTTATTTGTGTATAATAGAATTAGTCATTCCAAAATACACAGTTTGTCAAGTTATAAAATTTAATTAATATCTAGATTATATAATTGAAGAGGACTTTTTCGAGTTTACAGTTAAGGAATGAATTGGATATCCATCAACTAGGGATGAATTGATTGTCTTTAGAAAGTTTTTTTAGCTTAGAGAGGGTAAAAGCACTTTGAGTCTTTGGATTATTCTGAAATCTCTACTCTTAGTTAAAACACTCCACATCTTTTGTGGCTGGAAACTTGCCATAGCAGTTATGTCTGATAATGATGTTTATTTGTTGTAATTGTTGTTATTTTTAAAAAAAGAAAAATAAACCTGATTTGACAATACCACCAAGTAAAATATGAAAGAGAATCAGAGACAACTCACTGTCCCTAAAAACATGAAAATAATAGAAAATGATGGCTCCTGATGGCAACATTGTAGCAAAAACTAATTTCTTGACAGGGTTCATTAAAAGGAGTGTATTGAATTGCTGACACTAATTGTAAAATACCAGATTAAGGGAAGATTTGTTATTGTTCTGATGAATCGATCAATGTTGTTAGATAATTATGAGGGTACTTCAAAAAGTTTGTGAAAAAAATAGAATTAAAAGATAATACAAGTCTTTCCATAAACTTTTTGAAGACCGCTTGTAAGTTCAGGCTGTAAAGTTCACATTAGCCCTGAATTATCCTGTATGTACTCTGTGGAGATACCTGTATGTGCTTTCATTTACATTGATAAATGTGTTTTCCCATGTTTCCTTTGTTCTAAGATGAGAGGCATGCTGAGTAGGCTTTTTTTTTGAAGGTGGGGATCTATTTTTGGATTTACATGTATTTCCCCAAATAAGTAAATTACTGGTGATTTATTGCTTACTGGATAAAAAGAAATTTTAATCACCACAAGGCACTTACCCTCCCAGTTTCAACTTTCATAATGGGAGCAGATGAAAGGGACATAGAATTTTATGCATTACGTCCTTCACATAGTAATATTTCCATCCATTAATAGTTTTTCAATGCACAGATGGGAAATTCGTTAAAAGATACATTATGATTCTATGTACTCCATTGAATTGAATGGACCTTTAAGTGGAGCTATTACAGAATACAAATTTTTTTAACTTATCTTTTTTTTCTTCTAATTATATTCATGTGTTAGATACTTAAACTGATTTATGCTAGATCTATATTAATCATTACCATAGATGTTAGTTAATAAAGAATTGGTGGCTGCCTATCAGCCTAGTAGGAGCCCCAAAACTATCTTGCTGCTTTTAGGATTATTTTTAAAAGCTTTGGCAAGAGTGACACTACTGCTTAAGTCACAGTGAATTCTGCTGAATTCAGATTGTCCTATCATGAGAATCTCAGGAAGTAGAATGCAAAGAAAACACTTCCATCCCTGAAATGTAACATTAGGTTGTTTATTTGAAGTCTTTCTTCTTTTCCGCTGTAGGCATTAATTGCTGTAAACTTCCCTCTACCACCTTCCTTTAATTTCCTTGGACTTTCAATCATAAATATCACTTACTGTTTTATTTTCAATGTTCACCAAATAGAAGCAGACCATGTATGCATTCTTGTTTAGTTATGTGTGTATGTTTTAAAAATAAGAATATATACAAACTTTTTAATTGAATACATCCTCATGAAAAGTTTCCTACTTTTAAAAATAACAGCATATTTGAGAAACCCAACCATAAAATTTACCCTCTATCTTCCCAGGATTACCGAAACCAGAATAGTGGGATTTTCTTTTCCTCTTTAAAGAGTAGTGATGGTGCCAAAAAAACCAATTGACATCTTTTTAGGTATTACAGAGCAAAGTTCTGACAGGAGCAGCACTAATTAACTGATAATTGTCTTCCTTTGGCAAGCTCCACTCTTCCTGCCCTTAATATGCAGGTCTCTCTTCAGTAGTTGAAACAATACACATACTATTTTTTCATTTATGAGTAAATTTGAACTGTTGCCACTTGAAATTGTAGCTGTTGTAATAGGTGAATTCCAGGTTGTTAGACCACCACAAGGAACTGCTGAGAACTCACAAGCAATAAATCCACACTTACCTTTGGATTTTAGGCAAAAGATTGGAACAATTGAAAAAACTGAAACACTTTTCCATAAAATATTGTCTTATCTCCCATAAGATGCTTTATTAGTGAGGACTGGTGCTCAGTAGTTTTCTTCATTATTGAAAGAAAAATAATCAGCGTCCCATGAGAGTAAAATAGGATTGACAAATCACTGTATGGTGAAACTTCGTAACTGATACATTTCCTTTGGATCTTTGCAGTGGGAAGAAGTGAGTATTATGGATGAAAAAAATACACCAATCCGAACCTACCAAGTGTGCAACGTGATGGAACCCAGCCAGAATAACTGGCTACGAACTGATTGGATCACCCGAGAAGGGGCTCAGAGGGTGTATATTGAGATTAAGTTCACTTTGAGGGACTGCAACAGTCTTCCGGGTGTCATGGGGACTTGCAAGGAGACATTTAACCTGTACTACTATGAATCAGACAACGACAAAGAGCGTTTCATCAGGGAGAGCCAATTTGCCAAGATTGACACCATCGCCGCTGATGAGAGCTTCACCCAAGTGGACATTGGCGACAGAATCATGAAGCTGAACACCGAGATCCGGGATGTAGGGCCATTGAGCAAAAAGGGCTTTTACCTGGCTTTCCAAGACGTGGGAGCCTGCATTGCCTTGGTATCGGTTCGTGTATTCTATAAGAAGTGTCCACTCACAGTTCGCAATCTGGCCCAATTTCCAGACACCATCACAGGGGCTGATACATCTTCTCTGGTGGAAGTTCGAGGCTCCTGTGTCAACAACTCAGAAGAGAAGGATGTGCCAAAAATGTACTGTGGGGCAGATGGCGAATGGCTGGTACCCATTGGCAACTGCCTATGCAATGCTGGGCATGAGGAGCGGAGTGGAGAATGCCAAGGTAAGAGGAGCCATATTGTACTTTTTTCATTAGGGCTTAGTGCACGTAATTAAATCAGAGATGAGACTGAACGGAGTAAGGCCAGTAATTAGCAGCTCCTGTGGGATGTGGTGGGACAGAGGGGCCTAATGAGTAAGTGCTATAGCTCCAGGTGGCAAGGCTAAGACATTTCTAATACTGACAAAATAAATGATGCTGCTATAATCAGCAGAAAGCCAAACACATTTGCTAACAGGCACTTAGATCTGAACCAACTTGATGTGCCCTCTGAAATGTAAATGAACAAGCCTAAGCAATGGGCTTGATTGATCCTTACTGCAAGAGGGCAGACACATTTTTGAGCCATAGTTTTCCTGTCTATAGACTTGTAAAATGACAAAGCTGGTAAACAGCTCTCCTCCTGTGTATGTGTACATGAATGATTTAAATGCGAAATTGGGATTGCGCTCTTCCAACTTCCTCCTGCTGATTAAAATCGAGCTGTGTGAAGAAAGTCTATTTCTTTCCTGCCTGGTGGACCACTGGAGATGTGGCCCTGCAAAGTGGAGTGACAATGTTTCAAGTCCATTCTGTTCCACTGAGTACCCATTGATAAGGTCTCCAAGTGAAAGCAATCTTGACAAAAGCCTTCTTTATTTCTTTTAGGAGGTGATAATAGAGCTAGTAAAAGTCTTCTTTTTGATTTATGGTCAGAGACAATAGTAAATTGTGATCCATTTTGGTTACTGAGTTTTTGAAGAAATCTATGTATTTTTATTATTTTATTTTGTTATTATTTATTATTGTTATTTTGTTTTATTATTTTACTATGTTAATTGCTATTTATCATATTACTGTGGTGATTTTTTTTCCCTCACCTAAAGTTCAGTGTAAGCAATTACTTTGCCTTATTTTTCCTTTCCGTAAAAATGCTGAGTCTGTAATGTCTTTGACTTTATAGCAGCTTTGTATCTGAGTAAAGGATGAGAGTAATCCATATTTATACAGATTGCTTATGTCATGTGTGGATTAAGGCTTAAAAAATCAGTTATCTCAAGTTTTTGTCTTCCTTGATATTTATTTTTTGTGGTTATCAATAGTCTGATGCTAGCAGACCTGTTGTGGTTATGACTAAACAGTTCCTTACAGTATAAGTCTGTTCCCACCTATGGACCGATCAGATTAATCTTTTCTCAGAGTGATTGTTGAGCTGCAGACTGCATTGCCACATGGTTCATCTGATTTGGTGATTAAAGAGCCTGAAATAACTGACTGCCAAACAATTTGTCTGGCATTTCAACCATCTTAATGACAGGGTGGGATTAACTACGGGGCAATCCACTTGATTGACTGGAAATCAACAGTTATAACCTAAAGAAAATTGCATTTCTGGTAATTTGGTGTCATGAAGTTATGCGTTTCTCCTTTCATAGTTTTTACTTTTCTAAATTGCCAGTCTTAGTTTGCTATAGTTATTTCTAGAAATAGCTAATAATAAATGTCCTTTAATTTTATTGTCAATAAAACAGAATACATACTGGCTATCTTTTCTGTTGGCTTAGAGTAAAAAAGGAAACTTGTAAACTTGAAAATTTACAAGTTGGAATTTAAAGTTTTTCCTAAAGATTAATTTCTTGCTTTTTTGTTTGCTCTTGACTTAGCAATGGCTAGATAAGCTGTACCAAATTGAAACCCTGAAGTATATTCTGGTATTAATATTAGGAATATGTGAGTGCATTGTCATTGGCAACTAAATCACAATGGTCATAACTGGAACAGTGCAACAAGCAGGGCAGTGATGACCCATCACATTTTAGAGTAAATTATTCTGCCTTTTCGATTTTTGTAAGACAAGACTTGCACATCTTCACATCAAGATTCTTACATGTATTAAAAAAACAACACCACTGGCTTCCACTTCCGGCTAAAATATTCGCTCTTCTACCATTAGCACATCTCTGTGTATGTAATGTCATTGATTTTCAATTGTCACAGAGCCCACTAACTCATACATTGCTACATTGTGAAACTCCTTGACATTTTTACAACCCAAATTAGGAGGAAAAGAGAAAAAGATGGAGGGTGGAGTGAATGTAAAGGCAATCGAACATTTTAGTGGTTTTCTTTATGGAAATAATGTTGAGAATTCAGTTAATCATGTGTTTCATGGAAGAGTAGGGGCTCAGTGTTTCAGGTCCAGTCCATTTTTGAGCAAACTGTTTCTAACATAGGCCAGATAATTAATGGAAAGGGAAGGTTGATTGAGCCATTTTTGAGAACCTTCAGTGTTTTTATACATGCACACAGGGTTTTTTTTTTCCTGCTCATAAAACGATGAACTCTTTGGAGAAGATGCTTCTTAAACACACCCTTGCACTTTGTTTTCATTACTAACAAGTGTGAATCTGATTACTTTAGGGAAGAAGAAAAAACTTGAATGGCAAAAAATTCTTAAATTCTAAACTTAAGGGAGACTTTTTAAAGATGATTCAAGAAATAAAAATGGTTGGCTCTATCCTTAACATCGTTATTGCTGTCAGAGAAACATCCAGGTATAGCAGAAAGAATATGGCAACAAGGAAATGTGTGTCTCAATTTGGTCACTTAGCTGTATGACCTTGAATGAGTTTCTTAAGCCCTCTGAGCCTTGTTTTGTTCATCTGCAAAATGGGATGATGATATCCTTAGGTTTAACATAGACTTGCTATGAGGACTTGGTGATTTAAGATTGGTAAGAGCCGCCTTGCACATCATAAAACACTAAATAAGTGTTAATGCTAGTATTTCTTTGATCACTGTATTCTTCCCAAGTTCAGAGCTGTTGATATTTAAGGGTGCTGAGTTGAAATAGTAAAAAAGAATTCCATCTCCTGGCCATGATGTCAAGGTTAAAGAAGGAAGCATCCCCATCCTTTGCCCTAACTGAGAATAATATGCATTTTTACATTTTATATTGAAAATGATATTTAGAGAGTGTCATTTTTTCTCCCCTTCCTCTGTAAGAAAGAACTTTCCTTTGAATGAGAGAAAAGTGACTGGGGGTGGAACAAGAAAGAGGGTGTAAAGAGAGCTTAGGAAGGAATATAAAGGAAAACTGGCTGAGTCTTCAGAACGCTGGCAGCAGGTTCCTCCCCAGCTGCCTTTTCAATGGGTCTACTGTGGCAGGACAAACAGAAGGACAGGTGAAAGGTCACCTACTTCCTCATCCATCTTCCTTGGGGTCTGGGAGGTCAGAGTGAAGATTGATTAAGATCTTAAATGTTTGACAAAGGATCCTTGGCCAAAAATGGCCAGGGCGGGGGGTAGGGTCTGGGGTGTGCTATTGTTTGAATGTAACCCTGGTCATCCACAGGAGTCATCAAGGGACCCTGGGGACAGAACTACACTTCCTCTTGCAGTTCTTACTGGGAGCAGGACATGCTCACGGTGAGGAAGGACGAAGAGCTGTCAAATGTGTCAAGAGCATGGGGTGGCAGTGGGCTTGCCCTCCAAAGCAGCTGCAAGTTCATTCTGCTCTTGAATGCCATTTTCTGAAAAGATGTGGCTTGCACTCAGTAGGATAACAAAGAGTGTTGGACACTCGGCTGTCCTCTCGAGGAGAATTCCGTTTGAACTTGCCTCTTGATTGGGTGCTGAGAGTAATGTAACTGCTCTAGTTAGTCTAGTTACCAGGCCCCACTAGACTGTCAGAAAAAGGAAACAAAATCTACCTAGACATCTCCCCTGACACCTCCCCAGGAGGAAGTGTTCCAGATGTCTTACAGGATTGTTTTCATGACCTCAGAAAAAAGAGAGGAAAAAGTCCTTCAGTAACTTATTTTTTGCTTAATTAAAAACCTGAAAAATGAAAGGAGTGTTCCACATTTACTCTCTGGGAAATATTAGTAAGTGATATTGTCAGAGATTGTATACAAAAATAATATTATTATGGAGTTACTCTTAAGGCCAAATAATCACACCTGTGACAAAATTAAGTGAGGCAGGAATCGAGGGTTGCCGAAATATACAATTTTGCTATAAACTGGGGTCATAGATATCTAAGACCTGTTTTATAGATCATTACATATATAATGCATTTATATCAGTGAAAAGTATCTTATTAAAAGCTCTTTTAAGAAAAGACAAGGTAGATTTGCTTTGATGGCTGTAAAATCGAAATATTTTAAATTGTGCTCTGAAAAAGTAAGAAAGCTGTGTCAAAAAAAAATTACACATTACATATATAATGCATTTATATCAGTGAAAAGTATCTTATTAAAAGCTCTTTTAAGAAAGGACAAGGTAGAAATGCTTTGATGGCTGTAAAATCGAAATATTTTAAATTGTGCTCTGAAAAATTAAGAAAGCTGTGTCAAAAAAATAATTACTTTGTTTTTCAAATGTTCTATAGGACCTTTGGAGAAAGAAGTAATGGAAGGGAAACATTTAAAATATAGTTCAGAGAGATACTGTTTCACATCCTTTCCACTTTTGAAATTTTTCTTCTACCTTTGAATCATGTCATTAAGAATCAATTGCGTGAATCACATGGCTGCTTTTATTGCTGGCTTTGAAGCATGGCTGTGATCATTGAAAAACGTAATTCTTTATCTATGAGAAGAGCAGGGTTTAATTATTGTCCTTTTTCTGTTATACTTCTTTATTTTTCCTTCTTTGTGTGACCAGGCTCCTTTCGTGAGTGTGAATCAGGCGATGGTCTCTATTTTGGGTTCACCAAAAGCATTGCATAGGAATTATCTCGGGGATTTTCGAATATGGTATTCAAAATTTGATGACTTATTTTAGTCTAACTGAGCTTCCTTGTACCTTTCAAAAATGAATTAAGACGTAATTATTCTGGTAAGACTTGAGCTTTTAGAGAAAGACTGATTAAATGGTTTTTCAGTTACTGCTGTGCAAAGCAGAGGTGGTTGTGATATAAGTTCGACTTTCACATCATTGAACTTTACTACTTAATTTTGGGGGGGGGTTAATTGATGAATTTAATACCAAAGAACTGCATGCTTGACAGAAAAATTTCTATTGTGGGATCACATAAAGTAAAAAGTAAATCTTTCATCCTCTCTACGTATATATACATACATACACACACTGTTTTCAAATACTCCAATTTTTTATGTTACCATTTTTCACAATTGGGCAGGTAAGTAACCCAAATAGACCTGTGTGCATGAATTAGAAACAAAAAACAAAAACAGATGGAATGATACTCTTAATTGTCATCTTATTTGTATTATACTTAACTATCATGGACATGATTCCTGTCAGAGAATATCAATTTTCTTCATTCTTAGTTTATGCTCAACATTGTGTAGTATGAGTATATTGTACTTTGCTTAACCTTTCCCTTATTGGCAGATATTTAGGTTGTTTCAGTATTTTCTGGTAATATTTTTAAACAAACATTTAATTTTTAAATCATACATGCACGTTTTTGTTAAAAAATTGGATGATTAACCGTGCTTTGTTATCTTTCCGGGTTTATCTTGGACAAGTGAATTAGTAAAACTTCCCTACCAAGAGAATATAAGTGGAAGAGGGTAGTCAGGTATAACCAAACTAGTAACACCAGTGATGATTGTGAAACATACGGGATTTCGTTAAATGTTCATTGAATGAATGAATAAATGCATAAGGAATTGTGGCCTGTTTCATATTAAACATTTATTTGGTGGAGCTATATTTCATGAGGTCAGTATATCAAATTCTTTGCATATGACTAATGTATTAATAAGATTTATGATTCCTACTTCAGTTGGGTCTTAACTATTTTTATCATGTTTATGAATCATCTGTATGCCTGAACATTCGAAATCTCTGCAACACATGAAGTTACCATGGAGTTAGTACAAAATGGCTAGGAACTGCCTTTGGAGTTTGAGACTTGGGTTTAGTTTCTAGTTGAGCCACTTAACCAGAAGTGCAATTGTGGACACTAACTTAAAACTCCTCTGACTAACCTCCAGTTCGTATTTGCAAATTGGTAGTAACAGTATGCTATTATGAATGATACACACATGTATGCATGTGTGCATAACAGGCTTAACACAGTGCCTAGAATCATTAACTACTTTCTAAGTGGAAATTATGACTCTTATTTTTATTGTTGTCAGGTGGAATTATGGTGACAATATGCATTACTTGATCATAGTCTGTCCAACCACAAAAGCAGTTCATTTAGGTTTTAGAGTGAAAGTTTTTGTTTTTTTGAGGGGGCAGTGGTGATCTATCCAGGGAAGAGTTGAGGGGATGGTTTGAAATGGCTGGACTTGTCTACATCGAAGAAATCCTCTGTTCCCTAAGTCACTGGACTAGAGCAGTAGTTCTCAAAATGTGGTCCAGCTGTGTTCTGCAAGATTCCTCATGTAAGTTTTTGTTTTTTTGAGGGGGCAGTGGTGATCTATCCAGGGAAGAGTTGAGGGGATGGTTTTAAATGGCTGGACTTGTCTACATTGAAGAAATCCTCTGTTCCCTAAGTCACTGGACTAGAGCAGTAGTTCTCAAAATGTGGTCCAGCTGTGTTCTGCAAGATTCCTCATGTGGTCTGCAAGATAAAAATTTTCTTAATAATATTAACATTATTTGCCTTTTCCCTCTCACCGTCTCATGAGTAGACAGTGGAGTTTTCCATAGGCTACCTCATGTGTGATACCACCATAAATTGAATACAGAAGCTAATAGGAGAATCCAGTTGTTCTCTGTTAAGATTAAGCCAGACATTAAAGAGATATACAAAAAAATTTAAAAAGTGCAACAATGCCACTCATTTTCTTTTGTTTTGGAAAATGTATTTTTCGTTAAAATATGTTATAGGTGTTAATATGTAATGGGTTTATTATTTTTTTCAATAAATTAAAAATACTTTTAAAATTTCTCAGTTTCAGTTTCTAATAGTAAATATTGATGGCTGTAACTCACGGGAACAAAAGCACATTGGCATCCTCAGTAATTTTTAAGGGTGTGACGGGGTTCTGAGACCAAAAAGTTTGGGAACCGCTGCACTGGTCCTTTTAGTATTTTTGGCAGGTAACACAGAGTGTGCTTCTGTCTTTCTGCAGGTCATTTAGACCCTTTAAAAATTAAAATGAAATTCAAGATGGCTCTGAAAACTTTTTTATAATCTGGGAGATTTAGGAAGCTTGGAAGAATGGCATTTTATTTATTCAACCCTTTAAATGTTTCTATAAAATTAGGCAGCAATTTATAGCTCTTGGCTTTTAAAAAACTGGTTATCTGTGTCCAATAACATGCCTCAGTGCTCTCTTTAGTTTTATTGTGCTTGTGAGAAGGAATGATTAAAGAAGGCCTCAGCTGTCCCCTGGACCCTGAGAGACAGTATCTTTTTCACTTAGGGCATAAAATTTTTCTCATTGTATCCCATTACAGCTGGTACCTCTGAGCCGTTTTGGGGAGGAGAGCAGGTGAGGTCACTTGGTTCCATGATCTGGAGGGTAATTAAGAGTCCCGTGACTAAATGGACATTTTATGAATATTCAGAGTCTATTTCGCCTTCCTGGGAAGCAAACATGTTGGTGCCCCTTACAACTCCCTTTGGAGACACTGAGCGTTTTCTGGTGAATGAGGGTCGTCAGCTGTCTGCCCAGCATCGCTTTTCTAGGCAGCAGATTCTTCATTTGCATATTCTGTATGCACCCGAATGCAAAACAGCACACCCATTTCCCCCTTTCACAAAGGCAACGAGGGCTTCCTTTGGAAACGCCAGCCAAAATCTCCTTCTGTTTATGCAGAACCCAGTGATTTAGACACCATGCAAATTAATAAGGTTTTGATTTGAATGTTTCCAGAAATTGGGGGCGGGAGGTGGTGGGTCCACTATTTGCACAGGGCTCTTTTTGTGCAAACCGTCCCCCCCCAACCCCCCACCCCCGTGTGGCTGGTTGTCAACTCTTGGGCTCCTTGCCCCATGTAAAGCAACCCGAGCCCCCGCTGCTCATTTCATTTTGACCTTTGGAAAAGGAACCCAGCCTTGGTGAACCCCTTGGCTTGTCTGTTTAGTGACAGCTTCAGCTGGAATTTTGCTGTTCTTTCTGAGGTGGGAGGAGATGGCATTATTCAGGTTATGGCAGGAATGTGTAGAAGTGTCCCAACAAAAGGGCTTAAAAAAATGGTAAAGTAAAAAGATAAAATTCTTTGAAAAAGAATTGTCATATCTCAGGAAATTCTGAAAATAGGCTTTAGGTCACTAATGGGCTAGAATCCATTCACTCCTTCAACAAATAGATATTGAAAGTGTGTAATGTACAAATCACCATTGTGATTTTCATTTGTGTTTCTACATCTGTGAATGAATACATCGGTCTTCATACCTAGAATCACAACTAAAATCTCTTATTTTTATTTATGTCCCAAGATAAAATTCTTTAAAACGTGTATTGACTCTAATTCTGTTCCTTTTTATGTACAGTATGTGTACTCACTTTTGGTTGAATACTGTCTTTTGTATTCCTGCCTCCTCCCCCGCCCCCAATGTCTCCAAATTTACTTAACCTTTGCTTTATTCCTTCAAGAATGGGAACACAAGTGTCCGGCACATTTTACCCAACAAACTTCACTCTCTGCTTGAAAACAGCACTATCTTCAGAAAGGCCATGATCATATGCATTCTATAAATGAGAAGAAGGGGACTTTGCATGAAATGTTTTTGAAGTTAGATTAGTCTTGAGTTCAAACTGATTTCACAGGGCAGAAAACGGGCACATCCAGACGTTGCAGTGTAATTAAGTGGAGGCAAGGTCAGTTAAAACAACATCTAAATGTGGAAGAGCTTTGGTTTAGCTCCACATGGTCTGACAAAGTTTGATGATGCTGTTCAAAGTCCATTTGGGATGGATTATTAGGATTAAAGAGCAGCAGAATGCTCTGTACTCGGTGTGCTCTCTGGTGTCATTAGTGGTTGAGAAAATTCAGCTGCTTATCTGGCTCTTGTTTCTGAGGATGGATTTAAACAGACCCACACTTCTCAAAGGTGATCTTACTAACCTCTTTTTAATAAGTTACAGATCTCAAATTGCTTAAAATCCTTAAAATGCCATTTGAAGCAAGCTGATTGATAATTATCATTTCCCTTACGTGTACAGATATTTTCCGCATCAGTACAAAGCTGTGGTACAGTTTTTTAATTACCCAGATAATCCTGTTTGCTTGTATTTTTAAACTATGAAGTGCTGGGTAATTATTCAATTCTTAATAGAAGGCAAATGGCAATGTAAACAATAATTAGGATGTTAGACAGACTAATGCGCTTCAAAGCAAATTGGATTTTTTTCATACTGTTCGGCATGAAGTCCCATAAAGCTAACAATTTAGAAGCAAGGCGAAAAAGGTTCTGTTTTGTTCATATTTTATGGTGTTATCTCTTCATGGCTTGTTTCTGTGAATAGCAGTTTGCCCCAATGAAGCTGGCTGTGCCCAAGCCAAATGTTTCCGTAACAATCGCTTCCCTGCTGTTTGACATTTGGCTATGTTCTCCCAGGGCTCCAGATTGGGCCTTTGTCTGCTTCAGATCTGAGAGGTCAGAGGTTAACAGAATACTGATTTCCTCCCATAATACCATGGCAGGTAAATATGGGCCAAACACATGATCAGTTAAGACACAGCTCAGTTAGGAATGCTTTTCTCTTGGGCTTTTGTCCTTAAGAACTTTGCTGATTTAAGACTCCAAGTTTCCCAGCTATTGCTTCCCACAGTGGATTCTTCATTGTAAACGTGCTGTCTTTCATGTGACTTCTTCCTCTAATATCCATTTATAGCTAACAGTGTATCCCCAGTAATACCTGACCTGAAAACTACAAGCAAATCATTGCTTTTGATGAATTAATTTTACAAACTGAATATGGTAATCCTTTGCAATCTTTAGACACTTAATTATGTCTTGTAATCTTATCTGTACTGTATGTTTCGTTGATGAAATAATACACTGGTAACAAAGGCAGTAAACAAAGCTACTTTAATAATGTGGCAATTCTCCAACCCCTCCTTTTTTCTGTAGACTTCATGATGTGTTGCAAGTTAGAAGTGCAATTAAATGAACAACAGGTTTTATTTTCCATTTTCATCATTTATGGAGATGCCCGAGCATTCATCAATATCAATGTTATTAATGTTTTACATCAGTTTAATTATATCAGCCGTAATTTTTCTCCCAAAGATGAATGCAACTCAGTAGGTTACATCCCAATTGGTTATGATGCACACACAGGCTTCAGAAGTTTAAAATATGTTTCAAAGTTTCAAATTTCTTACCATCAATTAATTTTAGGCCACTGTTGTATATATTAGCTATCCCATTTCTGTTTGGCCAAGCTCTTTCACATTGCACTGTGAACTTGATGCTTACATTCATTTGTTTTCAGTTTTAAGTGTTTGAAAAAGACATCTCCACTTTGAGAAACAGTTTCCTTTTGAAGTGTCCAGCTTGGCAATGACTGAAGCAACCCCAGGCAAATTAGCATGTTAAAAGAATGGATCAATACTTTTCTGGCTCCTCCACCCTCCTCACTGTCTTGCGAGGGAGAAGAGTTTTGAAGAACCCTAGGAGATCCTTGACAGATGTGCCAGGAGGCTTCAAGAGGACTGTCGATAGCCAAGTGGGAAGCATTGACAGCTTGATCTAGTGCCCAGACCGCTTCTCCGCTGGCCATTTGAAAATGGATGCAAGAGGGATTGACAGCTGCAGGAAAGCTCTAGCAGTTCATGTAATTATGGAGAGGATTAGAAGAAAAGTGTTGGGAGAAATAAGAGATCAATAAAGGCACTAGTCTCCTGAACTCACCTTTAGCTGTTAGAATTCTCCATTTTCTCACATTTAGCATTCGCTTAAAGGAGAATATCTTATGTTTTTTGTTTTGTTTTGTTTTTAAGGGTTGTGTAAACTTATGCATAAGAAAAAAAGATATAAGCAACCACTGATTTTTGAGAGCAGACTTGTAGGTAATTAACAGTATGATGCTTCCAGTTCTTAAGATGTAAAGGTGCTAATTAACTAATGGGAGAAATTGAGATTTCATTACTCTGTGTTCTTTAATGAGGTGCCAGCGAGAGGTGCAGCTGAAAGTAATATTTGAACATTCAGGTTTCCTTTCCAAGCACTTTCTTTTGGAATTGCCTCTCTGTGTCCTAGAGTTTAAAATTAGCACCGATTCAGGGCGACAGTCAAAGAGTGTGGCATTTTTGTAAGAAAAGAAACTTGTTGACAGAAATGAAAGAGAATATTATCTTTGCACGAATGAAAAGAAAAGCATTTTTAAAAGTTTGGAATAGACGACTGCGTGGTCTTAAATGGTCTTAACTTTTGTGAAGTTAACCTCTATAGGGCAAAAAGAGGATACTGTGCTTAGCTAGAATCAATCCAAGTGTCTAATTTATCCTAGCCTTCATAAAGGATTCCAGGATCCTCTTTCACAAAATGTTGTAGCTATAATTATTTCAGTAGTTGTTAGGTTACTGGATATGGCAAGAATCCTGCACCGAGATTTCAGCAGTTGTACTAAAACTTTTAAAAAATATTGTTAAATCTTTTCTTTCTTTCTGTTAGAGAAACATAAAGTCTTTTACTGAAGAAAATTAATATCTTACCATATAAAAATCACAGCTATTATAGCAACTTTAAAAAAGAAGATATACTTAAAAGAACTACTCCCCAAAAAGTATTATTGACTTCTACCACAGATAATGATTAAAAAACACAAACCCATTGAGTTTTCCCAATATTTTCCATTATATCTTTTAGGTGATTATCACTAATCTACAGAAAGCTATTGATTTTTGTATGTTTATCTTACATCCAATCTCTTTATTGAACTGTCCTGTGACTATTAATATGTTTCCAGTTAATTCTTCAGGGTTTTTTAGAATGAAAATAGTTTCAAGTGCAAATAATTATGAATATTTTTTTTTCCTTTTTTCCAAAATTAAGTCTCTTATTTCTGATTTATATCCTATAACATTGGTCAGAATTTTCAGACTAGTAATAAATAATAGTGTAGATTGTGAGCATACTTATTTTATGTTCAATTTTAGTGGGCATAATTTAACTATCATATCAGGTCTATTTTCTTAATATTCCAATTTTTAAAGAGTTCTCAGAATGAATGTTGGATTTTTAAAAAATTACTTCATGCATTTCTTTTGATAATGTGGCTTTTCTGATTTGTTGTATTTATTAGTACTAATGTATTAGTAGTTTTTTCTGATAATAAGCCATAAGTTCTGTCTGTATTTGGTGGGGGAGGAACCTTATTAGGTGGCAGTGAATTTTCAAAAGTCTCTTGAATTCTATTTGTTAATTGAAAGTAGTGATTAGGAGTCAGAGCTTTAGAATAAGAATTGAATTTTTATCTCTTTCTGCCACTCACTAACTATGCAATGATAGGCTAGTTTCCTAACCTCAGTACTTTGATTTTCTCCTCTGTAATATGGGAATACTGATACCAACCCCGTGGGTGTAATTAGTATTAAATAAGACAATGTATGCAAGTCTCACCTAGGAAGTGATGTCTATTAAGTGTTCAATAAATGTAGAATATTTTATCGTTATTTCATTTTGAATTTTTAATAAATATTCACATGATATTAGCCTACATATTCTCTCTCTCTGTTTCTCTTTCCATATCTATCTGTGTTTCTTTCTCCTTTCCTCAGCAGGTTTTGGTGCTATAGACAATTCATAAAGTTAACAAAGACAGTTTTCCAGTTTTTACATTAACATTGTAGAAAGTCAATGTGCATGAGAACTGTCTTTTCTCTGCAAGTTTGAAAGATTCCACCATGAACACCAGCTCTGGACTTTGTGCTTAGCATTTAGGCACATTTCTGTATATTTGCCAGACTTCAGTAAAAAGCGCAACAGCCACAGCAATGAAACTAGCTCTGGGTGGGACCTTGTTCAGTTGCTTTTTGAATCATATAAATGGATTTTCAAGCCCAGCATAGTCAACATGTTCTTGGACTTTGATTTGGCCATTCTCAGCCTCTGTTGCTTTTATGGTGAAAAGATGCCACATGGCTCTCATCCATAATTACATATTGAAATTTCTCATTACTTGTGCAGATCTTAAACATGTACGTTAAAGGAAATGGGATTGTTAAACTCAGAGTTAGTTCATAGACATGGTTGAGCTACTTATTAATTAGAAGCCTGGCTGTTAATGAGAATCTAGTTGAGAACATATTTAATATCCCATTAGCGAAAGCTACTTTTCACTGCAGAGTAGATGGGGTGCAGCCTCTCTGAGCTGTGCTGCTTTGCTCTCTTTTTATTTCAAGAGAAAGAGAGCGAGCGAGAGAGAGAGCATGAAACTGTTTGTAGAAACATCTGGTGTTCCTTAGAGCAGCAACTTTAACATAATAATTTGTAAATATTTTATATTGGTTTTGAGGATAGGCAAGCTTCATTTTTCACTTAACCAAACAAACGATTCTGTGCCACAGCAGGCACAATGAAGACCAGAGGCCAAGTCATGCTTAAATGTAAGGAGGAACTAACATTTTGAACTGGGTGAAAGCATGAGCAGTGAGTTCATATTTTTGGATGTGTTCACACTGGCTGGGTGACCCTAGGGCACCTATCAGCAGACTTGCAGTAAGAGACTGGAAGTCCTGTGTTCTTCAAAAGGGGCACCGTTGTCATTTTGGGCAGAATGGGTCATTGAGTAGCACTCTACTGAGCATTGCAGGTCTGTCCTGAGCACGGTGGGTGTGCATGTTATAAGGCATTTTTATTTCCTGGGGTAAGTGATCTAGGTCTAGGGACTTATAGCATAGAAAAGATGGAAAAGCTTTCCCAACAGTCCCAGCCAGCAACCTCTAGGTCTGTCCTGAGCACGGTGGGTGTGCATGTTATAAGGCATTTTTATTTCCTGGGGTAAGTAATCTAGGTCTAGGGACTTATAGCATAGAAAAGATGGAAAAGCTTTCCCAACAGTCCCAGCCAGCAACCTCTCTTTTTATTTTCCTTAAATCTGAGTTTATACCATAGTATCCCAAAATCAATATCATATGTTTTCCTAATAAACATGAAGTGAAGGAGATGGGGAATGTCTTTTGGAATAAATTACTAATATTTTACAAATGCATCTGTAATGATGGCCACTGACCAAGTGCTCTGCTGATTTTAATTTGTTTAGTCCTAAAACAGCCTTATAAGGCAGGTACTGTTAGTACCTCCATTTTACAGATGGGAAGACTGAGGCACAGAAAAGTGCCTAAGGCCATGGAGACTACACAAGATGATGTGAACCTAGATAGACTGGCTCCAGCCTCCACATTTGCCAACTCTATATCACACTTTCCCAGGGTAAGAACTGTTGGAAAGAAACTTCTCCCCAAGTTAACTAAAAATATCGAATAAGCCTTGCATTCTTACAAGGTAAGGAGAGTATTTACTCATCTTGTAGACTTATGTCGGCACTGTCTTGGATTTACTTACTCCAAAATTTGTCAAATACTCATCGGCCAGCATTTGTATTATTTTGAATGGTCTTGCGAAAAACAAAATGAGACTTTGCAAGGCCAGAGACCTTGTCACAGAATATATTACTAAGCAAATTATTCTTATTTTGACTCTGTATCACAGCAGAAAGGAATGATCCTTTTTCCTTAAACTTGACTAAGTATTGGGAAGTCACTAGCACAAACCCAACTTTACGAAAGACAAAACATCATTTCATCTTAACAGGAGGACAACGTAACCAAATGAGAGGTTTTTGATTTCTTAAATACTTGTACAATAAATCTAGGGATATTTGGAAGGAAAATCAATTTAAAAAGGTGGGTGAATTTTTAATAATCTAAATGTTGGGTACTTGATTTTAAGCTGGTTCAGCTAGAGTATTTATTCACCAATGTGCACAGAAAAAAATGGCAAAGAAACCATTTCGAAGAAAATTCATTGACGTAATAGGGAGAAAGGAAAAAAAAAGATGGAATGAACAATTGCAGATGGAGGTATATGAGGCTTCCTCCAGTGTCCACACCCCCTTCTTCCCTTCCCTGTTGTGTGGCTACCTTGTGGCTTCATTGGAAACAGCTCGCTTTTCAGCTCCTAGAGCCAGTTATATCCTGAATTGTTAAATTGTGTCAGCCACAAAAATGTCTTCTTCCTCCTCTCC
This sequence comes from Galeopterus variegatus, assembly GCF_000696425.1. NCBI lineage: Eukaryota > Metazoa > Chordata > Mammalia > Dermoptera > Cynocephalidae > Galeopterus > Galeopterus variegatus. The sequence goes on along the minus strand of NW_007729551.1, from coordinate 122,721 downwards.
CCATCTTAGACATTAAGGGTCAGATTTTCTGTTTCTTGAAACATAACCCCAATTAATAAAGGAGGTCAGGTGGCCTTATATTAACCTGCCAATTATTTTTCTGTACACAACTATTTGTTTCACATATGGAACATAATGTGTTTGCCCGAGCTGAGTAGTTCTCTTTCAAAAAAGTTTATTTATAGTCCTATAAACAATGGGAACATCTCGAATGGTTATTTATCCTCTCTCAGCCTGATGGCAAGATGGAATAGTTTGAGTTCTGTCGCTGACAGAGGCAGGGAGGAAGCCTCTACCATACTGTACCCTAGTGAAGTGAATATCTCTCTTCATAGCGCTAGAGAATGTTAAAGCTGGAAGGACCCTCTATGTCCTTTACTTAGTTCATGCTTCTCATTACAGATGAAGAAACTGAGGTTCAGATTAATAAACTATGTAATAAATGAATAAAGACTGGTGCCTGATGTTGGATTTTTTGAGTCTTGCCTTCTTGGTAGTGCTAAAGGTAGCATAAGCCCAGAAGAGATGTAGGCAGCCAAGGTAAAGTCTTACCTGTGCATTGTTGAAGGAAACCTTGGGGAACCAAGTCCCATAAACCCAAAACTGTTCCTCAACTGGAGGCTTCTGATTTGAGATCAAACTTGTTCTCTCATTACATCACTGGGGATTCAGTGTTCTGTTCCCTTGCCCAGAGACTTGAATGCCTGGATAGACTGTGTCTCTTTGTGTGCACCTCCATGCGTTCTGAGGTCTTCCTGCCTTTCCAAACACTGTTCCCTTTGCAAGAGTTCACATTCTAAGGGGGTAGGCAGACCTGTTAAATGTCAGTAATAGGTGATACTTGAAGTAAGCTCATGTGAGACCTGGAGGAGGAAAACGCTGTCTTACTGGGAATGAGGTGTGAAAGAAGGTTTCTGGAAAATTAAACAGATTACTGAACAGCAGTTGATTTCAACAATAAACATGTCTTAAGCATCTACTGTGCCCAGGTAATGGGGCGGCAAAAATGCATGACACGGCCTTCATTTGTAGAATCTTGTGAATGAGCAAATGCTTTTAAGTTGACAGAAGGGGGCAAATTATGAGGGATGAGTGTGTGTGTGTGCACATGTGTATGTTTCTTGAGGGGGACCCATCAATGGACAGTAGTCAATAAGGTTTAGAAGATGCATAGAAGGGAATATTTTGAGTAACTTCTAAGTTTTGGGTTGGGCTCATCAGTGCATGGTTTTCCATTCTTAGTTTCAGGAAACTCTTTTTTTTTTTTGTCTTTTTCCGTGTCCGGCAATGGATCGCAACCCTCAGTGTTGCCCCCGTACCGGACCAGGACCGGCAACGGGATTGCAACCCTCGGTGTTGCTCCCGCGCCTCGCTCAGCCAGTGAGCGGGAACCGGTCTGTATGTGGGATCCGAACCCTCGGCTGGAGCGCCGCCGCACTTCCCAAGCGGCGCACTATAGCAGTGCGCCACCGGGCCGGCCTGGTTTCAGGAAACTCTTGAGGAGGAGTAATTTTTAAGCCATGATGGTTCGGCATGGCAGGATAGAGGACTGGTTTAGTTTATACTTGCTAAAAGTAGAATGTGTAAATGGATGAGGGTACCAGTCCAGAAAAGGAGCATGATCATATTTTTATTTGCTTTTCAATTCTGTATTTGACTTTGTAGAAAAACAAGTTTTGAGAGGCTTTTGATTGATACCCTTTGGAAGGTTTGTTAGTCAGTTTGGGCTGTCATAACAAAAATAGCACAGACTGGGAAGCTCAAATGACAGAAACTTATTTTCTCAAAGTTCTGGAGGCTGGAATTCTGTGATCAAAGTGCCATCAAGGTTGGTTTCTAGTGAGGCCTCTTCCTTGGCTTGTAGACAGCCACCTTCTCGCTGTTTCCTCACGTGATCATTTCTCTTTGCACTAGAGGTGAAAGAGAGATGTCTGCTGTCTCTTCCTTTACTTATAAAAGCACCAGTCCTATCGAATTAAGATCCTAACCTTATCACTCTATTTAACTTTTATTACCTTTTTACACGCTTCATCTCCAAATATAGTCACATTGGGGTTAGGGCTTCAAAATGAATTTTTGGGAGGGAGGTGCCATTTATTTCCCCCAACATTCATGTCTTTCTCTCTGTTGTATAAAAGGTCGTGAACATGTGGCAGATCTACATAAGATTTTGCCTTTGTATCAAGATTTCTTAGTGTTTATTTTAGTGTTTATTTTACTTACCTGTGCCTGTGTTGGTTTCTTGTGATGCCAGTGTGGTTTGGTGCTATGGTCTAAATGTTTACATCCTTCCCCCAAATTCATAGGTTGAAATCCTAACCCCTAAGGTAATGGTATTAGGAGGTAGGGCCTTTGGAAGGCAGAACCCACATGAATGAGATTAATGCTCTTATAAAACGGACTCTAGAGAGCTCTCTTGCACCTTCCACCGTGTAAGCAAAAGAGCGGACCCTCTGTGAAAAATAAAGTTCTGCTATTTATAAGCTACTCAGTTTAGGGTATTTTGTTATAGCAGCCCAAACAGACTAAGACACTTGGTGTCCTAAATCTTCTGCCCAGATAACCCAGGCTCTTCTAGGTGTGTGGATTTTATACCAAATCATTTAATCACCCAAAACTCTTGTATTCCTCATCTATAAAATAGAGAAGGTATTATTTACTTTTAAGTTTGCTGTATAGGCTATATAACTCGTATACATGTTACATTTATCAAGTGTTTGATCGAAAAAGTTTAATATTTCATCTACCTATCTATATATCTATCTGTATCAATCTTCTATTTCAGCTGATTAATACTTCACTAGACTATAACATAGCCAGATTTCTCATTAATTGTGCTCTGGTTTTATTGTTTGCATAGCTGCTAAGGACAGCATGGAAAACCTTACTTACTGAGATGTCTAAATATGGTTTAAAGCCATATTCAAGGCAACTTATGAATCACAAGGTTATTGGGTTTAGAAAAAAATCACAAATTCATATTGTTTATAGAAAAATGTGGAATATAGATAAGTAAAAAAAATGGGTGAAATCATCTACAACCTCACCACATAATGAACGTCGTGCTTACCATTTTGGTTTCTATGCTTCCAGACTTTCTTTGATGTACACACGCACGCTTGTGTGTGCATACACAAACTATAAAATGAGTTAATGATCATAAAATCTTTCCAGATCAATAAATATAAATTTATAACATCATTTCCAATGGCTGCAGAGGTTTCTGTTGCTTGGGTATACCACCATTTCTTTGGCTATTCTCTGTTGTTGGACACTTAAGTTGTTTTCAGTTTGGTGCTTTTAACAACATTGCCCTGAATATCCTCAGCAAAACCTTAAAACATAGCCTTAATTATTTTCAAATAATTGTTGGTTTGAAAAGAATACATTTTTAAAGGCTTTAATACATGCTGAAAAAAAAATAAATTTTGAGATATATGCCTACCTAAGCTTGAAGGAAAGATACTGAGAAATAGCATACATATAGGGTAATTATATGTTAATTTCCATGTAACACTCATTAATAAAATGAACTCCAAAGAGGAGGTAGTTTTACTCATTAGCACTTGCATGTGAGAAAACCTCTTTTAAGGATTTACCTTCTCAAGGTTTTTTCCATCAAAGCCTTTCTTTTCATTCTAAAAAAATCAATTAATTTTTAGTCTTGTTTTAAACAAATGTAGGATTCTTTGGTTACCTGTGATAGCTGTTGGCAGCTACCCTTTAATATAATGGATTATATATTTTAGTTGCCTAATGCAAACTATTGCCTCTAAATCTACTGTAAATTTTCCCACCCACTATTTCAGAAGCATCATTGCTCTTGAAATCCAGAGAAAAGCTACCTTTCAAAAAGACATTGTTAAGGTGAGCTTGATGAGGCTGATTGTTTTCATATAATTGCTTAGGCACTGTTGTCTTACAGTTTTACAGAATGCCTCAGAGCTTCACCAACTGGAAAGGAAAATGACTTCATGGGCTAAGTACCGACTTTGAAATACCTACACATACAGAAACCAGGAGTTCAAGTCCTTATAGAGTCAACTGATTCTCCTTCTTTGTGAGTTAAATCCATCGAAGGCTGTATAATTGATTGTTTCTGTGACCTTCCAGATCATCTTGTTACACTCCAAAGCTTTACCACCTTGAAACTGATTCATCCAAGTGCCTGTGCTAGCATTCCATGCACTTATCTCCTAGGACCTACTTATTCATCATGGAATATTATTTATCCAGTTAAGTTTTGCACCTTCTCCTTTCTAAAACAAATAAAACATCTTGCAAGTTATTTTTCCAATTATATGGACAGAATGTGGAAAAATACTTCACTTTCTTTCCCACCTTCCCCTATCCCTTTTGCCTCCCCCTTCTTGGTGAAAGTCTCCTGCCCATGCTTGCTCTGATCCAGAAGACCTTGCCATTTAGAAATAGAGTTTCTGAGAATGGTGAAACCATGGGTGTATATCCTTGAAAATAAAACATTAATTCCCATTAGCTCTTCTCTTAGCAGTAAGAAATATAAAACCCTATTGTTTTTTGAGCTTTTTTCTATTAAATAAATTAACACATTTTATTTATGAAACTAATACTGTTTATTGTAGAACATTTGGAAAATGCTCTCTGCCACATGCAAAGTAAACCTCAAGTCACATTTGGTCACATCTTGGTACCTATTCCCTGTCTTATACATGCCTCAGCATAGAATAGTTTTTACTCTGTTTGGTTGGTGGCACTTGGCTTTTCCTCCCTACTGCCAGTATAGACCAAGGAAAATGGTTTGTTGGTAACTTAAAACCTGTTTGCTGGGTGGGGAATTCATCGTGCTGTTGGTTACGCTGTTGTAGACTGTGTTTCTGTTTTGCTTGGGGTGAATATTGGCATCTACATGCCTGTGGAGTTACAGCTTCCCACACACTTTATTGGCCCAGAAACTACAGCTACGTCTGTCTTTCTTTCCGGCTCAACATTCCAGTTCCCCACTGGGACCAGCACCTTTGGCTGTCACCCTAAAATCCTCTGGGAATGAGCTCTTGCCGGTCCCTTCCCCTAGGGTTCTGCACCCTCTTTCTCAGTCCCCCAGAATCTTGTCCTGAATCATCAGGAAATTGAATGGGGTTTGCTGATCTGACTTCTAGTACGGTACCTTCATAGAACCTTCTAGCTACTTTCGTTCTGTGCCCTCTGGCTGGAAGTCTTGGGAGTTTGATGTTGTCCTGAATTAAGACTTAGTTCCCCACAACATTTTGGACACTGATTTGGCCCTATGTCAGGTTCTTTAGATCTAGTTCCCGTGGATTCCAGTTTCTTGCCATCTCCCTCTGTTGCCTATGTCAGTGAGGTTTCTACATGCCTAGACAGCCATCCCATTAATGATAAGCAGTAAGTTGTATGTCATGGAAAGTATTTAAGCAGAAACTAGAGGGAGTCTTTAATAAGAGAAGCTTCAGCAAGTATCTCGCTGGAGAGAAGGACTGGAATAACTACTCTGGTCCCTTACAATTCTGAGATTACTGTAATTCAACAGTAATTGCCTTTACCACTCACAGATTCAGTAAAAAACTCTCTTGATATATTCCAGGTCCTATGCTGAGAGCACGAGTTGGTACAGAAGGTTTTGATGTGTGCTCATCAAATGTTAATTCAAATTTCGTAAAGGTCTTATCCATACACAAAGAGGAAAAAAATAAGTTGGTCCAAACTGGCAAGTTTGATCATTTAAATTGTATTGATCAAATTATTTAAGTTACATGGTGATCTCCTTTACTTCTGTCAGATGATGCAACAACCAAGAAACATGCTTTGATGCACTGAATACAATGTATCACTAGTTGGATGTTTATTTGTCTTGTGCTGTGTGTAGAAACGAGTACTCACAAGAGCAGCAGCTGGGCATTTTGCTTTGAATAGAGAGAATGTATGGAACTATGTAAGAAAACTGTCTTGCAAAAGTGCACAAGAGCTAATAAATGAAGTTGTCTTTGGGTGTAATGACAAATCTCTGTTCTATCTGCTTGCCTCCTCTGAACCCATCAGCTTTCATTATATAATACGGGGATTACACATCTTCCTAAACCTGGGCATTGATCATGTGATCACTCCTACCCTGAAACCACCACTGAGTTTTTAATATAGCTCTGCAGGAGAAGGTCTCCAAGTTCTTTCTTCAGTATTCCTTCACTGCTCTAAGAATCCAGCTGCTGTGCTTTTTTTTCACACAATTCACACTGCCCCAAATGCCTCCTGCCTGTCATAGTTTGCACATTGTACAAGTATTCCTTCACTGCTCTAAGAATCCAGCTGCTGTGCTTTATTTTCACACAATTCACACTGCCCCAAATGCCTCCTGCCTGTCATAGTTTGCACATTGTACAAGGCCCTTCTCAAGCACTACATTCTTCCTTCTCATTCTCTCTAGTGTTTCGATTGCATTCCTTAAGTCACTTATACTTTCTAATGCTATTTTAATCTAACTCTTCAGGGTACAGGGCATTACTTACTGTTTAGAGAGTGAGTAAACTCTACCACTTATTGTTGTTTGACTTAAAGCAAGTCGATTGGTTTCTCTGTACTTAGTTCACTCATACACAAAATGCAAGTAGTAATAATACTTACTCCAACTGATTGTTGTGTGGATTAGATAAATAAATACATGAAACCCACCTGAACCATGTGTGGGACCATAGTAATCAATAAATATTAGCTCTCACTACTATCACCACCACTACTACTGCTACTGGATTGTTGTGGTCCTGTGTCAGAGCCCTAAGCTTGATGGAAGGAATTTATGCTGCATTTCAGACTCCACTTTCTCCTTCAGTTGTATACCCTTGTTCAGTGAACAACCTTTGCAACTGTATATGGCAGTTCTGTACCAGAATCTCTGTTCTTCCCAGGCTAAGTCTATATTTTATTTATCTTTGTATTCATTATAGTGCTTAAAACAACACGGTACACAGAGTCCTATTCAGTCCTGGCATTCCATATGTGATCATTGAAAGGAATGAATAAATGAATGTAAAAAGGAAAATGTAAAAAATGTCAATATGGTTTTGTTTATTTGTAAGGCGGTACACAGAGTCCTATTCAGTCCTGGCATTCCACATGTGATCATTGAAAGGAACGAATAAATGAATGTAAAAAGGAAAATGTAAAAAATGTCAATATGGTTTTGTTTATTTGTAAGTGGCTCATTGATTTTTGAAGCATACTCACAGAATGTATCATGTATTTTCAGTAAAGAAACTGGTATTTGTCACCATCTTGTTACTGGGTAGGTCATAAATTTAAAGACTAATTGAGGCTGAATTTTCTGCAGGTTTATTTACTAGATCAAAGAGTGACTTCAACTTTCAGCATTCATTTTATTTGCCAGCATAAACTTACAGGTTTAGTCAAGTGCCAAGAAAAGAAGTTAATCATCTGAATTATGTGGATTCTGGCAAATAACTCTTTCTTTTTAGGGGGAAAAAAAAAGAGCTTTGAGTTTTTATCTCCCTTCAGCAAATCCAATTGATTATAATAGTAAGAATAAAGCTCTAGTAATTAATCTAATAGCTCTAGGCCGCTAATCATTCCAGAGAAGTGACATTACCCAGGATATACTGGTTACCCTTATTGCATGTCATTGATATATAATTCAATTGATTTTCACACTTTTTCACATTCCATCATGAAATACAACTTTTGTCATGTCACTAGATTGGAATTCTTTGACAATACATTAACATGCCAAAAATAATATTACACACAAGAATAATGTAGAAATAAATTACAGGTAGAGCTGTATCCCTAAGGAGATTTTCATTTGTGTCTAAGAACAGAAGACTTATAACCTACTCACACATGTATTTCATCCTAGTATGTTTTGGGCTCTTAGTTCAATTCAATAAATTACTCATTCCTTGCTGTATACCCAGCACTGGGTCAGTTTTACTGGGCAGTGTAGTTACACAAAAGAGTCTGTGTAACTCTAAAATATATTTTTATATAATAAAAATATATGAATTTTTTAAAGAGCAAATAGAGACTTTTATGCAAATGAATCCTTGAAAGGGACAGTTTGTGGATTATTATAATGCTGCAGCTCCTTTTTTTGAACTTTTTTGGGACTATCTTCTTCAGAATGTCTAGGGCCTTCTGTATTAGTCCATTTCTGCTGCTTATAACAAAATACCTGGAACTGAGTAAATTGCAAGAAAATGACATTTAGTGCTTACAGTTTCAGAGGCTGGGAAGTCCAAAATCCAGTGAACACATCTGGTGAGGGTCTTCTTTGATGGTGGGTTTACAGCAACACAGGGTGTCACATGGTAGGTAGAGCAGAGACAGAGAGAGAAACTCTCACGTGCTCTCCTTTTAAAACCCTCAGAACCACACCCATGACCACCATTATTAATCCATTCACTATGTCATGGTCCTTACAATCTAATCACCTCTTCAAGGACCCCCCCTTTCAATTACCATAATAGGATTTTCCACCCTCTTAACAGTCACAGAAGGGATCAAGCTTCTAATATATAAAACTTGGAGGACACAATTCAATCCATATCAGTTTCTTTTCAAATGCTCTTAGTCCTGGACAATTTTGTCCTTTAAGGCAGATTTCATTTTGGAAATCGAATTGTTCATAGACCAGGTTATTGATAAATGAGATCAATCATACTGTGTAATATTGGATTTTAGTCAAGAACAACAAGTGATCGCAATGAACAAACTCTTTTTATGAGTGACTTTTAACTTTGAGTGCAATTTCAAAAGAATCATTTGGAGCATTGGTAACATAAGTGGAATAGGGATGTGGCAGATCTCTGGTATTCTTGGATTTAGCTGTCAACCTCAATGTAACCTCTGTGAAAATGGTCCTTGTTTCTTCTCTTTTGAACCCTCAGAGCCTAGAACTGAGCTTTGACACATAGTTGCCATTGAAATGAATGAATGAGTGAGTAGGTGCATGGATGAGTGAACGGCACAGTGGTTTATCTTCCCCACTGTCCCCCCATCCCTCTGCCTGCCCCCTTTCTGGCATTAATTTTAAATCATTTCTGTTGATATTGCACTTACCTGATGAGAAGTTAGGTTTTAGCTAAGCACCTTACTCTCAGTGTTTCTTTGTAGCACCAAAACTTGTTGAGATAGTGATTGTCAGTATCCTCTTTTCATAGATGAGGAAACTGAGGCCCAGAGAAGCTAAGCAGCTTGCTCAGACTCATGCAGTTGATAAATGGGGGGTCTGGATTCAACATGAGAAGTCTGGCTGCTGACCAAGCCTATGGCCTTAACCACAATTTTCTGCTTCCTTTCAGTGCATCTCTGTTGTTCTTATTTGATGCATATTCTCTCTTACATTAGGGAATTTCAGTCATCCTAAATTGGGGATATAATAATCCCCTTTTAGAGATAAGAGAATTGGCCAAATTATGTTCTATAGAGGGATATTCTAATTTTTGAATTAGTGTGGGTTTGGGGAAATATTTCCCGAGACTGTCAGGGGTCTACTGCAGAACATGTGAAGGAGAGTAATCTGCAGGGCAGCATTCGATGAAAAGGTAAGTAAGCACTAGAACACTTATTAAAAATTGTGTCTCATCTAAAGCCCAAGTTCTTGAAAGTCCTATAACCTTCTTGAAAGGAGGAGTGCATTAGAGTGGAAAGACTTGAGTTTCTAATCTCTGTCCTGAAAGTATCCAATTATTTGATCATGGTCAAGTTCCTTAACTTTCTCAAATCAGTTTCCTCAACTAAAAAATAGTTATCTGGAATAGGTCAGCTACTGGGTGACTCTAAGCTCTTAAGTGTCAAAATGTGTGATGTGATAATAAGTGCTCTTTCCCAGAGGTGGAAAGAACTATTTGTGTTGACTGGTGTTAGCTGAAAAGGTTTCCAAGGAGAAGAGAAACTTGATAAACTGAAGATAAATAAAGATGGTTAAAGAGGAATGATATCCCTTGAGTTCCAAGAAAGGGAGTTAGCTGCTCCCCCTGGGGTTGAAGAGACTAAGAAGGTACATTGGGTTGGATTTTGAAAGACTTTGAAGAGCAGGATAGGAGTTGGGTCTCTTTCTCCCGGTTCATTCATCAGATATTCCTTGATGTCCTGCTATCTTCCAGCCATTGAGAGCCACTGATAGTGGGAGATTCTTTCTGTACTAGAGTTAGGATGGTAGATATTTCCTTTGACCAAAGGAAATGTGCCATTGATATGAAGATTTGTAATGTTTACCAAAATCTTTGTTCTACCACTTTAGGCATGCAAAAAAAAGATAAGGAAAGCCTCAGAGTAAAGTTGACTTGAAGGTTATATTTAAAGGGTGATTGGCTTTATTTAAAGAGAAAATGACAAATCAGTTGTTTGAAGAGCAAAAAAAAAATAAAAGGACCCTTGATTTGGCATGATTGATGCTTTATTACCTTATAGGTGGCTGGTTCAGGGCAGTGAACAAGAGATGATGATATTTATTTAGAGTTGGAATTTGGAACTGTTCTGGAAAATCAACACGTGGTTGTTTTTTGTAGGTGTAAGAATGGCATGAGTTAAGTTAGTAGAAGGTTAGTGCTTTTGGGGCTTTTCTGTCTGATGATGAAACCCAGTGGCTTCAACAATGAGTTTGTACGTTAGAATCATTTGAGGTGTTTGTTACAAATGTACATTGTTGAGATCACGTCCCAAGAGTTCTAGTTTGGAGTCTGTGATCTGAATTTTTAACAAACTCCCAGTGGGTTCTGATTAACGTAGGCTGAGGAAGAGCATTTGGAAGCCTACACTACGAACACTGGATGACATAGAACTGAAAGTTATTTGCGGGGCCCCTCACCAAGTACGAGGTCCAAGGGAGTTAATAGTGCCACTTGTTTCTTTTTAACCTGATAGAAATAGAAAAGTCTGGATCCAATAGCAGTGGAGAAAGTGCAGGGACTGCACTCCAAACATCTGAGGAGGGCAATCCCAGTCAGGTAGAAATTAGCCAGTACCACATATGTCTAGATTGGGTGCTGTGAATACTATTTCTTCTGGTCAATAAAAATTAAATCATATAGATGCTCAAATGAAGAGCAATTCTGTCTACTGGAAAGGTGTGAGGGGTTTTTTTTTTTTTTTTTTTTTGGCCTTTTTTCTATGAAAACTGTTTCTTGGGGCGGAAAAGTAATTGGAAGTACAACTACACAGAAGTGAAAGGCTGCTCAATCTGATCGTAGGCATAAAATTAAATGATCAGCTAAATGTGGCAGCTCCAGTAGAACAAAGAAAAATCAATGAAAAAGTTATTGACTATTGAGACTTTTAGACAGAGCTAAGAAATTAACATTGGGTTCCAGGGATACTTGCAGCATGGAGGTTGTTTGTTCTCTTTCTTCTAGAAGGTAGGGAAATTCACACACCCCCAACCACTGCAGCCAGACCAGTGAAAAAGCCGATTTAGGATGGTATAAGGAATTCCTTCCTAGGAGCTTGTGTTAGAACTTGCGGCACTTGCAGAGAGAGTCTCAGAATCTTCTGGCCTTGGCATAGCATTCCAGGTAAAAGGAAAACTTGTTTAGAGCAGGGCTGGATGAGGATTCGCCAAGACAGACTAACGGAAATAGAATCAGCAACAGAACTAGGAGCGGGCAGAGAAATTTTCCAGAACCACTTGTGGGCCACTGGAACACCAGCAATTTATTGATTACAGTATGTTTTTGCACAAATTCATTCTTTAGTCAACAGGATGCAGTTTATTCTGCTTGTGGGTCATTCTCCAATAATCCTTTTAGGTATTCTTATAAAGACATCAGTTAAAATGATCCTTGCTGGTAGCATTCAAGGGTAATAGGTGGACTGATTTTTGCAATTGAATCTCTGCTTACCCAGACTGGACAGACTGCATAGGACTTACCAGTAGAGAACAGTGCCCTCACTAAGGCTGTTCTTTATATATACACTATTTACTTAGGTGTGAAACACATGGGGAGCCACAGAGATTTGGAAAATGTGGTCTCACAAGGGCCTTTTGCCCTGGACACTTCCGGTGTGGTTTTGCTGGCTCTTAAAATATACCCCCCGAGTTGGCAAAGAATCTGCTTGTCAGTATTATCTGGAAGATGGGAGTGTAGTAGCTCTGTAGAAGGTTGTTCTAATTATCACAAGGGAGGGATTATCTCTCCAGGCTTTACAATCTGCGTCTTACCCTCACAGGTAATTTTTTTTTTTTTTTTTTTTGACAGGATAGACACAAAACTAAAAGTCAGGATGAATTTGACATCAGATTGATTTCCTTGGAAGAGGCACAGCCCCTCGTTATATATATATTTTCATTATTATATAATTATGATTATATATTTTTTGAAACTTTATATAAACTGGAACTCATTCAGTGTGCTGTAATCTGTGTCTGCAAGCTGTGTAGACTTTAGGAGTCATAGGTGGGTGTAGACCAGGGTTTCAACATTTTTCTTATAGGGACACACCTTTGAACTTCTGCTTTGAACACAGCAGCTTCCTGCTCCCTCGGAGTCATCCACCACCTCGGTCAAGTGCACAGCTGCATCCTTTATTGATACACAAGGAGGTGGGTGGAGTGGTTACTACCACTCTCCACTTCCTCATTCAAATATTCGCAGAGGACCATAAACAGAAATAGAGAAACCAACTCAAAAGGAGGCAGGCCATGCTTATGATGAGTTGTAACGTTTTTTTTTTTTTAAATGAGCTGTAACATATTTTGAACAACAACAAAAAAATGCAAGTGTCTGGAGATGTGAAGCTGCCTGATGGTAGGATAAACACTGGATTTATTATAGTGCGTGTGCATTGTTAAATGTAACTTTCCCATAGATTATATGCCAAGGCCATTGGTGTGGCTCAAGTGAAATGTACTAGGCAATTTTTTTGTTTTTGTTTTTTATTTGCCTTTCTCTTTTAATCTTCTCCCTTCTGCAACTCTCAAAAAATTACCCAGAAAACCCAGTAATTAAATACAGGGAGCCAAGGCAAGCCAGTCCAAGAGTAGCAGTCTCCTACCTATAGGGGCCACAGTCTGGGTGCTTGGCTTGCTACTCAGAGCCTGGCAGAATAAGGTAGTTCCAGAGGCTGGCAGTAACCTGGCCCAGAGGGGCTTTTTGTAGTGGGCCCCTGAGAGGGCCAGCTGTGTGGAAGTGGTGTTTGTTGGCCTTGTCAGAGAGCTCTTTCCAGTAGGCATCTGGGAGTTTCATGTGCCCCTTAGGAGTCCAAGCCCAAGGCCCCAGCTCCAGATAAGGCACTCAGATGTGGGAAAGCAGCCCCTGGCCCGGCCATAGCTGTGGATCTTTAACAGGCAATTTTGATGCGGCTGCTTTGACTTTGACTCTGGTCATCTCAAAGCTCATAGTGTGCCTCCAAGATGTTGGTTCCTTGAGCAGGAACTAGAAGGGAATAGTCTGCCCTACTGATGACTAGAAATTTGGTTAATTCATGTGCCTGCTTAGCAGGTTCTAGTGTCCAGCAGTCAGGTAGACTGTGAAATCTCAACTGATCAGGGTTTTCTCATTTTTCAATAGGATGCATTGAAATGTCTCTATGACAATTGACCAGTGTTTGAAATTCCCCCTTGCAAACACCCTCATGTGTTTGGTTCATCTTGGTGGGTCCCCTTCTGGAAAAGCATTGGCTGCTCCCTTGGTAAAGGAAAGGGGTTGGTTATGTAGCTTAAGGTGCTTGCTCCTGACACCTTCTCACTGGGAAATTCAGCGCAATGTATCTCCTCATTTAAGACTCTCTGCTTCTCTGAGAGAGAAATCAAGCCACGGCCTTTGCACAGACAAAATTCTGTTTCAGTTCGAATAGCTGAAATGCAAAAAATAAAAATAAGATACATATCTAGATAAAGTGTTTATCTATATCTAGAAACATAGAAATTATTTAGACCAGATAGAGATGTGATACAGATAAGTGGATGTACTGTTACCCTCTTTATATTGGCTTTGTTCTTTAAAAAAGCAAAAATGCTTTTTATACACATCAGTGAAGAAAAGGATACTATCCACAATCAGCCATGAGTGGGAAGGCAAGTGTGCTTATTTGTATAGGAAGTAGATTTTCATATTTTCTCCTTCTATCATGGTTCAATCTTTATTTAGGATATCTTTTGTTGTTCTACTTCATTTGTGATTACCATGAAAATCCCACATAAGGACTGCCAGGAATTTTGTAAAAATTATAAAATGCAAAATTCCTTGGAAGAGGATTTTGAGTCCCAGGCATGCTGCTTCTTTAAGCTCAAAAAATGCACATGGCTTTTGCAAGCAGAAACAGGTCTAATGCTTTGAAGAATGTAAGAAATGATCAGTATTTCAGAGGCACTGAAGTGGTTAATGTATTAATCTGTATTAGACTAATAAACCCAGCAGTGTAAACATTTTCTAAGTAGATTTTGATGTTCTCAGCTTACTTTAGAGAGAAAACTTAATACTACATTTCTAACTTTGCAGTGTCAATACTAAGCATGGGTCAGACTTTTCTAGTAATAACTCTTGTCCTTTCCTTTCTTGAGTAGTCTTAGAACACGTTTGCTGCAGTTGAAGCGGTTGTGCTCTAACTCACTCGTTTCTTGACTGTAGCTGGGTATACTTGATTGATCATGTTACTCTACATCAGTCATTATAAGTCAATTCCCAGGTTTTTGAGGTGTCTACTGTGTCTCCAGCCACTTGCAGGTGGTATTGGAAGGACTTTTGTACTTGGAGGGAGCAGGGATGCTTGAAGAATCACCTTTACCCGCAACACAATTGAGTAGTTGAATCGGGGCTGAGTGTCAGTGTAGGATTTGCTGCCTTTTTTTTGGTCTACTGTGTCTCCAGCCACTTGCAGGTGGTATTGGAAGGACTTTTGTACTTGGAGGGAGCAGGGATGCTTGAAGAATCACCTTTACCCACAACACAATTGAGTAGTTGAATCGGGGCTGAGTGTCAGTGTAGGATTTGCTGCCTTTTTTTTTTTGACTACAAAAAGCACTGACTTCCTGAAGACCACAGTGTCCTGCTGTAATTCTTCCCTTCCTTGGCTGGGACAGGACTACCAATATGCCCCATGAAGCTAGAGAACACAGTTCTCTCTGTCCCTATTCCCACACCATACACAGCCCTCAGGTTGAAGAATTCCTAGCCTAGCAGCTTTTCCTGGTGGTTGTTCTGCTCCCGAGAAGGGCGCCTACCTGCGCCCTCCAACAGGATTGTGCTCTTTGGCAAAGTTACCTCCAGCCTCATGTCCAACCCAGGTAGTCACCCATCCCTAAGTCCTTCAGCCACCGTGGTTACCTGCTGCTGGTTTGTTCCATTCTAGAATTTGCTTCCTGCTGCGCTCAAATGTTTCATGTTAGAGAATGTTAAGTGCCATCTCCTCTCTAATGGATAATACTGAACACGACTGCAGATGAAAGTGACAGTGCGATCCCATCCTTTCTCATCCTGGTCTGAGGCGTGAGTCAGTCTCCTCGCCTTAGTGTTTACACAGATCCTTAATAACAAATAACAGCTGATGGCAACTTGCTGAGACATGCACAATAAGGAAACAAATTACGTTGTAAAAAATTTGGGCTTTGTCCCAGTTTTTTTAAGAGGAGAAAAAAAAAAAAAAGGCAGGGAGGGAGAACCCTGTTGTAATAGCCAGTTTGTGCAACAGCGTTCCTGTTTTCAAACCTAATGAGGTCCAATCCTCACACGTATTGTAATTTATTACCTGCCCCTACTGGACTGTTTGCTTTTGGTGTTTATTGTTTTGATATTCGGTTAACATAACATTTGAAATAATTTTGCTTTCTGAATCTGTTTTTCTCTCTTTTCATGAACAGTTTTGTGGTAGGTCAGACTTCCTCACATGAAAACAGCACACACATGAAAACACCTTTTCTGTTACCAGTGTTCTCTCTTCAAGTCGAGGAAAATATACTCATGGGTTTCCTCCTATGTAGGGGAAAACGGTTGTTTGGTTACTCTTTAAATGCTCCGTGGTGTGGCGCCTAGAAACCTTCACAGCCTTGAAGGCTGGTGTTTGCTGCATCAGGATTGTCACCAAGGGTGAGAGTTTAAAAAGAGATTATGCCCTGCAGCACTGTCTTAAATCTTGTTTTTAAGTCTTGGCTAAAAGATAATGTGTGATGACCTCTCTGATGATTTGGAGTCACAGATTTGATACAGGGGGATCTCAAAGCATCCAAATAACTAGCTCTGTCTGTGGCATAATCAGTTCACTCTCTGCCCAGATCCAAAACATTTTTAAACATGTCATAGAGGATAGGCATTCTCTGTTGGTACAAGTCAGCATGTTTAGGTGTGGAAAGGGTTGGCAGCCCTTAGGGAGGGGTGGCCGCTTCCCAGAAGTCACAGTTCCTGGTGGAGAGAGGAAGCCGTCTGTGGAGTTTCCCTCCTGTGCTTTGTGATGGTGGCCGCCACCTCCACCCGTCCCTCTCCACAGCCCTCCTCAGGACGGGGCAGAACCAGACTCCTGCTGCGCAGTCCCTTTCCTCCCTAAGAGACTTGGGGTTTTTCAGTACTTTCATTGCTTAACATTTTTTTTTTTCCTGATGTCCAACAGTATAATATGTGTTTATTATAGACAATTTAGCAAATAGAACATTTGAGTAAAGGAAATCACTCAAAATCCTATTACTCATGGAGAGCCACTGTTACTATATTGTGTCTATTCTCAAAGTATTTTATTTTTCTTTTATCTATTTATTTATTGGCATATGTGTACATTTTTTTATGACCCAGGCTTTGGATTGATTTGAGACTACAAATGCTAATTTGGTTCTTTATCTGGTTGCATCAGAGAGCTTATTGAACAGAGGCTAAGAACATGACTTTAGTTGTGTGAGCATTTGAAAAATATTTAAAATCTGGCATGTAGCATATTTGGTGATGGCACAGGAGAGCATAGGACCCAGAAGGCTGGGAAGAAAAGAGTGGCTGGGGAGATGGTCACTGGAAGGACAGAAAATGGTGGGATGAGAGTGGCATTGGATTTAGAATCAGAAGATCCAGCTCTTCCTTCTGCTGGTTGGGTTATTTCCCTGAAACTCTGTTTCCTAATCTGGGAAGCAGGAGAACTCCACCTTTACTGGGTTGCATTGATGATTCAGTTCTTTAAATGAGGTACTGTTTAGTAAAATGTTTTGCAAACAAGCATTGCAAGAATCAGATAATCATATTATAATGAAAAAGGTGTTTAGACTTGGCCAAGGTGATTCAAAGAGAAAAAGGATAAAGAAAGCAAATGGTAGCTGGAGTTGTACGTGGGTGAGCAGAGAAAAAGTTTAATTGGATGTTTGAATTTTTTTGGCTGGGGGAGTTAATGCATCTACTGGTTAATGTATACTTTTGGTTAAGGTGGTTATCCAGCCTGGAAATAGGATTATTTGTATAGGAGATTTTATAGTAGGGAGGCAGCTTAGCGAGGCAGCTATTTGCTATTTTGTGCTGGTCACTCTTTCTCCTTTAGTCTGTGTATTTTTAACTCAATGACTACATTTTCCTGTAAAGCTAATATGTTTGCTCTCTCACCTAAGAGACTCTTATCGGACTTTTACTATGGATTACAGGAATCTTGCTGCGTTTACACAGGAGAGAACAGGACAGGCACAGCTCTGTGTTTTAAACAACAGATAACATTTGTCTGTTGGGTTGTGTGTGCAGAGAAGGGAGGGGAGGGGGAATGGGGAGTAGCTGGGTAGGGGTGGGGCCTGGGAAAGATGTATAAACACCTTTAATATGTGAAAGAATTTCTTTGTCTCTGCTCATGAGCCTCAGAAATTGGGGAAATATTCAAAGGAGGGGTTTGCAGCCAGCATTGTGAGCTCTGCAGTCAGGCTGCCCCAGTCTTAACCCTGCCCCACCAATCATTTAACTATGTGACAGGTAAGTTACTTCATCTTTTGTGCTCAGTTTCCTCTTCTGCAAAATGGTAATAATAATAATATCTACCTCTGAAGGCCATGATGAGATGAATAGGTAAGCTATTGATATTTTTAGGACTGATGCATGACAACTTTGTGTTGAATCCTGATGAAGGATTGGAGAAGGTGGCCCTAAGAAGGCATGGAGGCTCCCTTCCCCCAGGGTCTACAATGCTGAACGCTCCTGTGTGTCAAGCAGACCCAGGTAGACTCCCATGTTGGGGTGGGGGCCACCCTACCCAGCTGTAAATGGCTAGGTGGGAAGGAGAGTGGACTCTCAGTGGGCTTCACCTCAGACTGTGAAGCCTCCTTCCTGTGCGCCTGAATAGTTGTCCTCAATCTAGAGATGGCAAGATGTCCCAGGGGTCTTTGAGGAGTTATGTCTGTTCATTTTAGCTACCTCTTCCCAGTCATAGTTTTACATTTCTCCTTCTCTGTTCCCTTCCTCTCAACGTCTTCTGGTGAGAGACTGGGCAGGTGGGCATGTGTGCATGGCCATTAATCAGAGGCGCTCTCCATTCTGAGAAGGGCCTCAGGAGTAGAACGACTTTATTAATAAGAATCCTCTGAATCGAGAGAAGATGGGGGCATATGGAATTCATCCAATTTCCCTCACATTCCAGTTTATTGTCTTATGTTGTTCTAAAGACAAACTAGCAGACTCAGACCTTTATATCTCTCATTTTAAACCTGTGTGTGCACAGGTGTGCGTGTGTGAATTTTTCCACTCTAGACCCTAGTATTCCCTGAGCACTTAGGGGAAAGGCAGAGTTTTTGGAGGCACGCATGATGCCTGTGGTTCTGGAATTACATTGCCTTGGTTCACATCCTGACTCCGCCACTTATGAGCTGTGTGTACTCAAGCAATTGCTTAACTCTGCATGCCTCAGTTTTCTTAGTTTAAAATGGGGATAATGTGGTTTTTTTATTCACAAAGTTGTCTGAAGTATTTAGTAAGGTTATGTCTGTAAAATGCTGAGCCATACTTATTCAATACATTTTAGTTATAATTATTTTGGGAATGTGATAAACTTCAGTTTAACTCCTGCTTTGGCCATTTAACTAGTTGGAAACTTTTCCCTCTTTTCTTGCAGTTTTTTTTTTTTTTTTCCCAGAAAATCTCAATTTCAGGAAGAAACACTTCTATACATAGGGTATAGACTCCAAATTTGTGTTTCCTGGACAGGACCTCAGGGCACGCAGTAGGACCACAGGGCACGCAGTAGGACCACAGGGCACGCAGTAGTGGTATATATTGAGAACTATGCCAAGTACATCGTGGGCAATTTCTCATTATTTCTCATATAATATCAATCTAATTTCACCGAGGAAGCCGCAGCTGAGAGTTAAATGTCACATCACACTTCTCTCAGGTGACAGCACCATCATTCCATTCCAGTCTGTCTGACTGCCCAGTCTGCATCTGACCACTGGGCAATTCTGCCTCCACTGATAAAACATGGGAAAGGCAAGACTGTGAGAGTCCCAACTGCTGGAACTAATGGAGCTAAATAAAGGATGTACCCCGCCCTCACCTCCCTTATCTTGTTTAACTAAAAGGTAACTTACAGAGCATATGATGACTTGCTTTCCTCCACAGCTCTAATATCCAGACCACAAGTCAGAAAATTAACCTTTTAACTTATATATATACATTGTACATTGAGCCTAGTGCCACTTTTCATCCCCCTAAACGAGAAGTTCCGTGCAGCATAATAGATGTCCTCTCTGCATATACATTGCAGGGGACAGATTACTTGCAGCTGCTTTGCCCTGAGGCTATTGTGAATGCTGCAGTACTTGACAGATTGGTCTAGTTTACATCATCAATTTTTATCACATTCTTTATGAAATGGAAATTTCTATCATGGGCATGTAATTTGGTGATCATTGAAAATAGTAAGCTCTTTCAGAGGCTATAAAATTACGTATTTATAGCTTTATAAAATTTGCCTTTTTTTCCCCTCTCCCGGTATTCATTCCAGGTAAATGAGACAATAGGTAGGATATTTTTTGAGAACTTAAGAGTTCAAAAATTGTGATCTTACTCAGAAAACCTAGTTTTCAATCTCTAAATTGGGTAACACCTTAAATATAAGCATGTACCTTTTCATTCGTGGGCAGTAGCCATAAAAATGAAGTCAAGTCAAATTAAGGTTTTGGATGCTAATAAACATCAGTTGTGTGACAACTGGTCCAGGCTGCATCTAGCAATCTGAACTGACGCTTGATATGTTGTAAGTATTGAGAAGTCCAAGTACGAGTTTCTTATATGTTGTGTCTTCCTGGCTTGAGTAAAGCCATTTGGATATATTTCAACTTTATGTAGATGGTAGAGCATTTGGTAAATTGTGAAAGGTTACTAAGTACAATATTCCTTGTTTTTGCTAGTTTGCCTTCTCATTTGACATAGGCTTCATTAGGAAATTGCAACTGTGCTTCCTGGGTAACATTCATCCTCATGAAGACTGGTCATAAGTCTAACTTGGTGGTTTGTAAACCTTTTAACTTATATATATACATTGTACCTATATATATACATTGAGCCTAGTGCCACTTTTCATCCCCCTAAATGAGAAGTTCCGTGCAGCATAATGGATGTCCTCTCTGCATATACATTGCAGGGGACAAATTACTTGCAGCTGCTTTGCCCTGAGGCTATTGTGAATGCTGCAGTACTTGACAGATTGGTCTAGTTTACATCATCAATTTTTATCACATTCTTTATGAAATGGAAATTTCTATCATGGGCATGTAATTTGGTGATCATTGAAAATAGTAAGCTCTTTCAGAGGCTATAAAATTACGTATTTATAGCTTTATAAAATTTGCCTTTTTTTCCCCTCTCCCGGTATTCATTCCAGGTAAATGAGACAATAGGTAGGATATTTTTTGAGAACTTAAGAGTTCAAAAATTGTGATCTTACTCAGAAAACCTAGTTTTCAATCTCTAAATTGGGTAACACCTTAAATATAAGCATGTACCTTTTCATTCGTGGGCAGTAGCCATAAAAATGCAGTCAAGTCAAATTAAGGTTTTGGATGCTAATAAACATCAGTTGTGTGACAACTGGTCCAGGCTGCATCTAGCAATCTGAACTGACGCTTGATATGTTGTAAGTATTGAGAAGTCCAAGTACGAGTTTCTTATATGTTGTGTCTTCCTGGCTTGAGTAAAGCCATTTGGATATATTTCAACTTTATGTAGATGGTAGAGCATTTGGTAAATTGTGAAAGGTTACTAAGTACAATATTCCTTGTTTTTGCTAGTTTGCCTTCTCATTTGACATAGGCTTCATTAGGAAATTGCAACTGTGCTTCCTGGGTAACATTCATCCTCATGAAGACTGGTCATAAGTCTAACTTGGTGGTTTGTAATGACTTATAACAAAATTTAACATGGACTAACCATTGCCTGCATGTTCATTTCAGCAAAAAGACCTGAAAACAAACACTGGTCATTATAAGATACATTTAATTTACAACTTGCTTTATTGACTGTAGGTAGGTGAGTATGCTTTTGCAAGTTTTGCCTTTCTGATTTTCTTTTATCTAGAAGCCTGGCGTTAAAGTGTACTCAGGTAGTAGCTGATGGGTTTAATACTGATCTACTGTAGAGTACTGGTGCAAAGAAGTGGAGTTACCATCTAGAGAGGAGGCAGCACATAGAAGTTGCTGGAAACCTTCATTCAGGTGCCCTTCTTTCCACGTCTGACCACTCCACCACTTAATAAACATTTAATTGCCCTCTGCAAGTCAAGCATTATTTGGGTGCCTCAATTTTTCAGTTTTCTCAATTAGAATATATCTTCTTATTCTTTTTTCTCTCCTTCAGAACTTCCACTCCCTTCTCTCTCCATCAGTTTTAACAAAAGGGGTTTTGCTTTATCCTTAGCACCTAGAACAGTGTCTGACACATACTTAAATGCCAAAAAAATTTGTTGAATAAATAAATTAGTTAATCAATTGATCATAGCCCCTACATCTTAGGGTTGTTGGGTGGATCAAATGACTTGATGAGAGTGCACATGGAGAGCCCCAGTAACTTGCTGTTCTTATTTCCTGNTATCTTCTTATTCTTTTTTCTCTCCTTCAGAACTTCCACTCCCTTCTCTCTCCATCAGTTTTAACAAAAGGGGTTTTGCTTTATCCTTAGCACCTAGAACAGTGTCTGACACATACTTAAGTGCCAAAAAAATTTGTTGAATAAATAAATTAGTTAATCAATTGATCATAGCCCCTACATCTTAGGGTTGTTGGGTGGATCAAATGACTTGATGAGAGTACACATGGAGAGCCCCAGTAACTTGCTGTTCTTATTTCCTGAGCTATTGCCAGTGGGAGGGGAGAGGGGTAGGATGCATAATTGGTGGTACTAGAATTTTCAAAGTATGCATGGTAATAGACTGTTTTTAAAAAAATTAAAAATTAGGGTTGCATTTTTATTGTCACCTTTGATTTATGGCCAGGGGTATTAGCTTTTGAATTAAAGTATTAAGAACATAATTAATCTCAAAAGGTAAAAACTTGGGAAAATAGAACATAAGCAAATGAAGTGTGGAAAACCCTGCTACAGCCGTGTTTGGGGTGAAAGTGGGGTTTTACTGGGTATGCCAGTTTGGTTTCAAAGGACCCAGTTTCACCCAATGTTCAAGTTTCTGTAATAATGAGCTGCCTTGTGAGAGAAATCTATTACCTTGTATCATTTCTAGGTTGGTCATTGCATAGGTATTTTTTTTTTTTTTGTCCTTTTTGAGACCGGCCACACCACGCTCAGCCAGTGAGCATAGGTAGTTTTTTAACTACCTATGCAATTTAACTTTTTGATTCATTTTACTTTATCAACTGGACAAATCTGACACCTTAGCTTCCATCCATGTCAGTCCCCTGGTATTGCTGTCAAAGATTACAAGCATCTTTGACACTGACAGTCCNAGTGAGCACTGTGAGCGCACTGGTCATCCCTATATAGGATCCAAACCCGCGGCGGGAGCGCAGAACCACTCCCAGCACCACACTCTCCCGAGTGCGCCACGGGCTCGGCCCTTGCATAGGTATTTTTTAACTACCTATGCAATTTAACTTTTTGATTCATTTTACTTTATCAACTGGACAAATCTGACACCTTAGCTTCCGTCCATGTCAGTCCCCTGGTATTGCTGTCAAAGATTACAAGCATCTTTGACACTGACAGTCCAAAAGTCTCTTCCTGGGCCTCATCCTCCTTGACGCCCTCCTCGACAGTTTGAAATTCAGATCTCCATCAGCAGTAAACATAGCATTTGACTTGTGGCCCAGGGCCTTGAGATTCTCATCTGTACAATGGGCACAATTGGCAACATCTATATAAAGAGAAAATGGTGAGAATTAAATGAGGACACATACTTAAAGTGCCTGTCCTAGTCCCTGCTGGTGCTCTGTAAATGCTAGTTCCCTTCTTACTCTGTGTAATTGTCTGTTGTGCATTTTTAATTTCTTTTTCTACAATCGCCTCTGAAAAATGTATTTGCAAGGTTCTTTCCTGAACTTCATCTTGAATCTACAGCTCATCCACTCCTGTGACTCTCTTGCTTTTTGCGGATGTTTCCCCAATTTCTACTTCTGGTAGTGCTGACCATCAAACCTGTGTTTCCAATTGCTTGCTGGACATCTCCCTTCCTTCCGAAGCCTACTCCTCTTCCTCTATTCCCTATGGTGGTTATAGTATCTCTACTGTCTCTGGCATTTGGTCTAGAAACCTTAATGCCAGTTTCAATTCCACTTTTTTTTTTTTTTAATATCCTGTAACATCTAAACAGAAGTGAGGTTGCATTTGTCTTGGACAGAGCTATCGTTCTTTCCTTACTGAAGGGCAGATTTGGAGTGAAGTTGGCTATAAAAGTCAGGCCAAGCAATAGCTACTTTATTGACACTCACAACAGTATGTAGTAGAGTCTGAGGGGTTGACAGTAAGGAAGAAATTATTACAAGATGTCTCTGGGTTAACACTATATGGACCAAACCTTGCTGTGCATGAAATAATTAGAATTCCTTAATCTCTTTTTTTTTTCAAATAGTCGCTTTAAACAATATATATGTATATATATTTAAAAGCATCAAAGGGGGTGGGATGTAATAAAACATGACCCATAGGAAATTTTAAATGGATGCAGGTGTTACTATGGTTAATAAAATGCAAGTATATTTTAAAGAATTATTGAATGTGTAGTAGCCTTT
>NW_007729551.1:96390-98321 GCF_000696425.1 Galeopterus variegatus | reverse complement strand
AAACCTTGCTGTGCATGAAATAATTAGAATTCCTTAATCTCTTTTTTTTTTCAAATAGTCGTTTTAAACAATATATATATATATATATATTTAAAAGCATCAAAGGGGGTGGGATGTAATAAAACATGACCCATAGGAAATTTTAAATGGATGCAGGTATTACTATGGTTAATAAAATGCAAGTATATTTTAAAGAATTATTGAATGTGTAGTAGCCTTTGGTCAATGTGTACTATTTTAGATGTTGCACACTAAACGTGCAACTGTTGAGGGGGTTTCATCAAAATGTTCTGATGTCATATTATGAGACATGAATTTCAAGAATGATGACCTTCATTTGTTCAGAGTCACAAACTCATAGGGGGAAAAATCAGGGATTACATGAATTTTCAAAAACAAGATTTGGGGGCAGAAAAGTTGAAATTGAAAATCTCAAAACACTTGGCTATTACGTTTATAACTCCCAATTCCTAAAGACACATCTATTATATTCAAGATAAGATAGTGGGTACTGTGTGTGTGTGTGTGTGTGTGTGTGTGTGTGTGTGTGTGTGTTAGAAGGGATAAGTTTTATACTCTGGGTCTACCAGTTGCTTGCTGGATAATGAAGGAAATAAATATATGTTGAAGTAAATGTAAAGGCAGAAGTGCTGTGTGTACAAAAATAAATTTGAATTCTGATTTCCTAATGCAGTAATGTTTGATGGAAGAGGTGGTGGCTGATTTTAGGCTTTGAAGAGAGGTTACAATTTCATTATTGGCAGGTAATTGGGAATGTGCGAAGAGCAATCCAAGTGAGGACAAATGGTACTCAGTCTGATTTGACGGAAGTGTAGGGTGTGTGAGGGATAAATCGGGGCTAGAGGATGTGGGGGACTTTGAGTTTCTGTAACTCTCCTCTTTGAATTTTACGGTATACACAGTGGGGACCATTGAAAGGTTTTAAACACAGGAATGACACAATCAGCATGAACATCATGTTTCCTTCATGACACAAAAAGGGTATTTAAAAATTAATCTTGAATTTAGATAATGGCCTGTAAGGGAAATGGGAGATGGAGCAAAAGAGGAAAAGAGAGAGACAGAGAAAGAGAGAAACTACAGAGGAGATAAAAGCATCTTGGTCCAGAGAGAGAGAAAGGACATGGCTGGGACTCTAGGTCTTGTTGGGGGGGACACTACTTTGGTTTATTTGGGCTGTGAGTTTACAATGTTTCCTTGTTTTGCATGTGAAAGGCCAATTTGGTCGCTCTACCACTATGCATAGGTCTTTTTAAGTTCTTTATTCCTACATCCTGAGAGGCTCCCTTCCTACGGGATAGTTAGCTGTAGAATTGACTTGAAGTGGCAGACCCAGCAGCCTTAATACAATCCAGGGCCAGAGTCTCCTAGGTAGGGTGTCTTTATAGCTACAGCAGAAGAAAGAAATTCTGTTAGGATTACCCTGAAGAGGCTGAAGGAGAGGAAATGGGTTTTCTCACTGTCACTTTGTCTCGTCCTCTTCTCTATCTTTCTCCTTTTCTGGGAATCTCACTTTGGAGTTACCATCTGTTTTCCACTCCACAGTGCATTGGGATTAATGGCAGCTCTGTCGTCTATGTCTCAAGGCCTAAACACCCCTTTTCAGAAACTGCATTATTTAAAGTGCAGTGAGGAAACTTGGGCTTCCTTTGTGGCCATAGGACAGTAGTACTTTCAGATTTCCTACAAATTATGTTTTGTTCTATTCTAACCCCCTTGGATGCTTTACAAAAAATTTTTCTTTAAAACTATATTTATAGGCACTCTAGCTGTTACACTGTGCTGTTTTTTGGTTAAAACATGTGCTTGCTTTGTTAGTAAAGGAAGCTTTGCCAAGTGAATTGTATATGGGAGGGTGTGACTAACCCAGCAAGGGACTTATCTCTCACCCTATCTGCCTGAGCTCCCAA
>NW_007729551.1:87670-96240 GCF_000696425.1 Galeopterus variegatus | reverse complement strand
GATGCTTTACAAAAAATTTTTCTTTAAAACTATATTTATAGGCACTCTAGCTGTTACACTGTGCTGTTTTTTGGTTAAAACATGTGCTTGCTTTGTTAGTAAAGGAAGCTTTGCCAAGTGAATTGTATATGGGAGGGTGTGACTAACCCAGCAAGGGACTTATCTCTCACCCTATCTGCCTGAGCTCCCAAGGCTGCCTTTGATATGACTTATTTCTTCCCCCACCAACCCCGTCCCTCCAACCTGTACTGCTATCTTTCCTCTAAAAATTATTCATATGTAAATATTTTTACTTTTCAGAACTACTCTGCTTTCTGGATTCATTTTCTGTTGGGTGATCTGAACCACTGGTTTCCTATCTCTCTGGGCGATGTGTGCTCTCAAGCAAAAGAGTATTAAATTTCTGCCTCCCCCACTCTTCCCACCCTTTAAGTATTACCAGCAGAACCTTCTTGCCCGCCAGTGTTAGGATTGTTGGTTTCCTATCTCTCTGGGCGATGTGTGCTCTCAAGCAAAAGAGTATTAAATTTCTGCCTCCCTCACTCTTCCCACCCTTTAAGTATTACCAGCAGAACCTTCTTGCCCGCCAGTGTTAGGATTGTCCTGTTTTCCCTTTGGCAACTTCCAGCAAAGCCTGAAATATTGCGAGTCTGTTTGAAGGGAAATCCAAGTCACAATGGCAAGAAAGTGAACCTGAAATGATCTTCGTACAGCTCGACTCACAGCAAGGAGTTGTCTGAGTTGCCTTATATTTCCAGACTTCTAGGGATGGTCCTTAACATTTAGATGTTAAAGGCAACTGTGTTATTATTCATTCATTCATTCAGGCATGCATGCATTTATTCAGCCTACATATTTGCAGTGAGCAGGTACCATTACGAGATACGGTACTAAGTGCTAGAGATGTCATAGGAAACAGGAAAGGCATATTTGCTGCTGCTATTGAGCTAGGCATGTGTTCTACAGAGGGAGATGGACAATAGATCTCCAAACACACAGGTCATTACTGAATTATAGTTGTGCAGAAGGAGGGGATAAAGAGTGGGTCTGTAAGAGACAGAACTCCTCACCAAGGCTACAGGTGTCAGGGGAGTTTTCTCATTTATCACAAGCAGGAGATGAGGACCCTTTGGCAATGGAATGTAAGGACTAGGCTTTATGAGGGCAGGAGCAATCGGGGAAAAAAGGCATGAACAACACGAGATCTGAATAAATCCACTCAATTTATCAGTTTTCCTAGAAACCATCCAGCTAGCTGCTGCCTTCCAGTGAGGTCCAACTCAGCACTGTGAAGCAACAGGAAAGGAAAGACGTCACTTGAACAGCATCACAGCGCTGCCCACACCTGCAGCTACCTAATGTCAACTTGAAGCCTAGTAACTCTTCATTGACTCTTGTCGTTGTTGACAAGTTCTCATCAGCTGCTCTCTTAGTTCCGGTTTGAATCATGCTCAGGAATCTGGCCCCTCAGCTGGCTCCTCAGAGTCAGCGGGTGCTGTCATGCAGCAGCTATCAAGGCGTGGCCCACCTGTGAGTGGTCAGGACCCAGGGCCTGGTCACCAGCCTCATAAAGGCTGCTGTGGTAGCACATGCGGGAGGCGTTCTTGAGCTGTAATTAGCTGCGGAAGTGATGGCCTAGTCTCCTCAGGTAGATCTAGACATGACTCATTTGGAAGGATAGAGCCAAGGGGAACATCAAAATTTGCTCCTTATGTCACTTGTTTGGAATCTTAAGTCCACTTAAAGGAACATCTTGGCACTGGGGAAGAGTAAAGTTAATCCCTATGTCACTGACTTAGAACCCGACTCCCAGCTCCACCTGTTCTACCCTGGTCCAGGTGACCATCATCTCTCTCCTGGACCTCAACAGCCTCCTAACTGGTCCCCCTGCTTCTACTCCTTCCTATGATCATGTTCCACCAGCAGCCGCAGGGATCTTTTGAAAATCTCTAGCAAATAATATTGCCAGACTGAGAATAAAACCTAACTCCTCACTGAGTGAAGGGCCTATGGCTTGGTCCGGGATGGCTCTCTGGTCTCAGACTTGACCTTCCTGTTGAAACATTGCCCAGCAACAGCCCTCTTAACGGCTGTCTCTAATACACGCTCACCACAGGGACTTTGTAACTTTCTCTTTTTCCTTGAATGCTTTTCACGTGTAACCTTCACATTTGCTGGCCATTTCTAAGCTCAGATTCCAATTCAGGAGTCACCTGAGAAACACTTTCCCAGCCCTACCTTCAATCTCTTTCACCTCCCCAGTTTTATTCTCTCCTGTTACATTCTGTCCCCACCACTAGAATGTATGCTTCATGAAAGAAAGCACAGACCTTGTCATCTTGTCCCGATGTCAGGCAGATGTAGGGGCTAAGCAGTACGTGTGGAATGAATGAACCTTGACACCATAGAGAAAAGACACTTCTTTCCCTCGTTCTTTTTTCTGACCTGGTTTTCAGTAAGTGGCAAAAAAGAGTGCGGGAGCGCTTGCAAATCTCAGCTGAGACAGGTAAGAGAAAGTTCAACAAAGAGTTTGAAGTGATGAATTTATTGGGGAAAAAGGTTGTGTAGATAAGCCCATAACTCAGTCCCAGGGCTCATAGTCCCAGGGCTGGTAAGTGGCTGAGCTCAGGTGCTGAATTTGTGGATGAGCCCCCACACCAGTCCAAGAAGTAAAGATACACATACTGGACTACTCTGCTGAATAGCATTTGAACCAAATTGTAAAGGGCTTTGTTGTTTATTAAAACATCTTAGGTTATTTCAGAATCGAGTCCATCACTGAAATATAGATTTGGAATTTTAGAGGTTTCAAAAGATATTTTAAATTATTTAATCTGGTGACCTCAAAGGAAACTGAGGCCTAGAGACCTTAAATTGGTAAATGCCAGGACTGGAGTCCAGGTGTTCTCCGCACATAGCTTGGCTCTCAGTCCTAGCATTTCCGTATTCACTCCCTCGCCTTCTACATACATATGCATGGAATGAATTCTCGGTGGTTGTGTTTTTGACTTGACAAGTGTAACCTTAACATAGCCTTGAGGAAAACAGCTTCATTTTGTTCATGAAGGTGATCATCCGCCTGCCAAAATTTTTGATGCTATTTTTTTTTTTCTGAAGGTGGATTTATGACTTCATCTTTTTTTCCCCCCCTTCAAATCTGAGCCTCTTTCAGAATGTTTCTGCCCCAGGGCTAGGAAAAATAATTTCCTATTCTAATAAATAAAACACAGATCTTCTTACAATTTCAGTTTTCCTGGACACAAAAGTGATCAACTTTTAATGGCTGGTTCAAAGCACTTTTAAAATGATTTCAAATGCTTTGTGATGTTAAAAAAGGAAGAGTAATTAGCTGAGAGATGTCAAACCATTTTCCTTAAATCCATGTAGGTTACATCTCGCAAATAGAATTCTAGAAAACGTTTTCAACTTCCCATGCTGTTTATAACCATGTTTGAAGGTTGGTCTAGAGATCCATTTGGGAAGAGTAAAGACTTTGTACATCTGAGATGAATTTAGGTTGTTAGTGGTGTGCACTTATTCTGTGTCTGATAATAAGCCTGATTTTTCCTCCTGCTTTCTTTAAATAGGTAGGTTCTGGCTTCTATTCTGTCCATATTCTAAAAAGGCAGTTGTTCCACAGTTTCTTCCTTCATGACCCAATCCTTTAGGAACAGATTTTTCCTCCTGCTTTCTTTAAATAGGTAGGTTCTGGCTTCTATTCTGTTCATATTCTAAAAAGGCAGTTGTTCCACAGTTTCTTCCTTCATGACCCAATCCTTTAGGAACAAGTCAGGATCCTGGTCTTGTTTTTTTATTAATATTAATTTTTATCTCGATTGCTCATGTTTAATATTTGGGATGAGATAGACAAGTATTACTTGATGTTTCCCCAGTATTCCTGTTTGGGATTTACAATTTGTATCTGGAAATGATTTAATGACCTAACTGACAATTCTTCCCGACAAAGGACAAAACACTCTTATAAGTCATCAGTGTAGTCAGATGCACTTGAAAGGGACAAAGAATTCACCTGCAAGCACTTTTGGCATCTTGCCCTTTCCCATGAATTCAAACTGATGACAGAGTGCTGAGGCTGCCAGAGCACTTTCCGCAGAACCTCCCAGAGCCCCTGAAGGTGGGACCAGCCCAACTTGCCATACTGCAAGGAGGATCTGGAGACTAGCCCTTTGTGCTCTACAGATGGGATCAAATGGAAGCAAGAAAATTGTCCTAGTGCTTTGGAGTTTAGGTCCGTGAATGTACCTGGAGTTCAGCTCCCCTCCCTTCCCTTCTGTGCCTGTGGTCCTGTAGACAGCTCACAGTAAGCCCTCAGAGGTTGCCAGGTCATCCTTGTCAAGGTGGCTGCAGATGAGCTCTCTCTTTTCACACTGCATATTTCTGCACGATGTAAATGGATTTCTTGGGACAATGATCCATCAAGCTGATGAGTTTAGGGTAGCTTAAATAAATTTTCAGATCTCCCAGCTTGTAGGAACATAATTGAGTCGGTGGGAGAAGGTGGATTGGTACTAGCACTATTGGGTATAATAGCAGTATCATCAATGCTATCCCAAGTGTTTGGGCTGTGGGTCTTTGCTACAGTTCTTGGGACTGCCTCTGTACTGCACCGCAGACAATGCAGATTCCCATAAATTTCACTTGGTCTAGACTAGGTTTCTTCAGGGAGCTCCTTGAGAATTTTTATTTTCTTCTCTTCAGACATAAGCAATGTTGGAATATTCAAACACATATAATATTAAATGTTGGCAGTTACATAAGATCATTAATCCGCTATATACAATACCAAAAACAGATGTTTAACTGGGTCATATCTGTTAAATATAAATAACTTTTTTATCATGTGTACTAAGAATTTTAAAGTTCCCTTTTCAGAAATTCTCTATACAGTAATTTTTAAAAAGTGAGAGGACTCATGATTAAAAACCTCAGCAGAGGACTAATGCGCTGCTAATAATTGTAACATTGGGGAATTAAGTCTTTTAAAAAACCTTTTTTTTGGGGGGGTGGAGATCCTCAGGCTCCAGAAACATAACAAAAAAGAAGAGGCACACTGAGCAGTTATCTGTGCAGTCATTTCATCCACATAAATCACGATTCACATAAATCATGCTTTGTGACAACTCAGGCTGTAAAGTTGTTTGGATGACAATGACCACAACGCTGCCAGAGTTCATCAAATAATTATTTAACACTTGTTTGCTTGGTCTGGCCCTGGCTTCAGAACATATTTCATTCTTTCCCAGTTTTTCTTACAGCCTTTGCTTTTAAATAAATAGAGAAACTGAGTAAGTATAGGGTATATGTAAAGTTAGTAACAGGACCACTTATGTTTCCAGTTGGGCTGTAATCCCTTGAAAAAGAAGATCCTTGCCTAAATCAGTTATGGTGAATAACAGCAGCACCCACCACAGCAATTTGCTCCTGGTTTGAAATCGATAACTATTATTTATTTCAAATGCTTCCTGGCTAAACTCTTTATCTTCGGATGATACTCAGGGGTCACCTATTCTTGCAGATGGTTTTTCTACTCAGTTCCTTCTGCGAGTAGAGAGTCTGGGTTAGGTGCATAGGAGAGGTCCCCATGAAAGTCTGTGGGCACCTCTGCAGGAGAGCACTCCTTAAGATGGGAGACTGAGCCCTGGTCTGCTCCCTCCCTAAAGGCTCCATATTCTCAGCCTCATAGCTCTTAGTATGTGCTCAATAAATAGAAGTAGAGAGTCTGGGTTAGGTGCATAGGAGAGGTCCCCATGAAAGTCTGTGGGCACCTCTGCAGGAGAGCGCTCCTTAAGATGGGAGACTGAGCCCTGGTCTTCTCCCTCCCTAAAGGCTCCATATTCTCAGCCTCATAGCTCTTAGTATGTGCTCAATAAATAGTCACTCTCGTTATTACTGTTTCTATTATTATGTAAAGGCTTAATAAATGTTTGCTAAAACATGAATGGTCCAATGAATGAGTAAATGCACATACCTAGTAATGGATGAAATTTTTACATAATGATGCTAATCTACATGTATTAAATTCATTTGGGGTAGTGTGAGGAGTGGGGGAAGAAAAGAGCAGCTGCTTCCTTTATGCAGTACTCTGACCTGTTATTTGTAATCAGTGGCTATATAATGAGCCACCAGTCTTTATGTACCCTAAATATCAAAGGGTGAGGAGAACAATAGCAACTCATCAA
Organism: Galeopterus variegatus; assembly: GCF_000696425.1. Classification (NCBI taxonomy): domain Eukaryota; kingdom Metazoa; phylum Chordata; class Mammalia; order Dermoptera; family Cynocephalidae; genus Galeopterus; species Galeopterus variegatus. Next base: position 90,040 of record NW_007729551.1, on the reverse strand, counting down.
AAAGCCTGGTCCTCTGTGAAATGTCATGAGTAATCAAGGTCGGTGTTAATGGCTCCTGATTTGCATGCACTGGCTGTGATTGATGTGCTATTAGTGGTGAGGATTGATAGTTTATATGGCAGCACTTATTTAAATCTTTCAGAAGTATTTCCAGATATTTTCAGCAATTTCATACTTAAATTCGAGGCAGGGATTCATTTAAAAAAGTGATTAAACATTTTCTGCATTTAGCTCATGTTAAAATATTTGCTTTTCTTGGTTTTTCTTTACATTGTGGTCATTTGTGATTTTTAGCTTCCATTGGTTTCCTTTCCTAATAAAAACTTCAACATATTAGGCAAACATATAAGTTTACATCTTTTTTATGAGCTATAAACAGTATTATAGACTCATTCAATTAAGTTCTGCTTAGTCTACTCGAATTTGTATCTTCAGTAGGATCAATAAGTTGAAAAACCATCAAAGTAGCATTTCTTTAATTTAAAGTTTACAAAAGAAAGTCATAATTATTTTTATGTGGAATTTTTGAGAAAAAGGGGAAAATATTCTCAGAATTTGTAGAGCTCTGAGAATTAGACTGTTTCTCTAAATTAATTATTTTTCAAGGAAATATTAAAATCCATTATTTATTTTTTCCATATAGCAAATTTTCAATGTCCTAAGTGGGAGAATTGGGACAAGCGTTAAAGTAGAAATAAGGGATCTTTATTTAGTGAAAAACAGGTATTTTTAAAAATTGTTTTGATTACAGGTTGCTGTGCTATCTTTTATTTTTAAATTATCATCTCTTTATCTAGTTGAAATAATTTACCCATTTGTTTCTAACACTGCTCTGTTGTGATTTATTACAAATTCATATTAGCTCCCACCTTAGAGAAAACTGCAATGATCAAACTAAATCAAAGTTTCTAACAGTACTTTTGTCAAATTTGGTAGCAACCTCTGGGCTTTAGAACAGAACGCATTGTGTCTTTTTCGAAAATGCTGAATTTCTTTGCTTGTCTTATCAGTCACTTCCATGCAAATTTGGAGCCCTAATAGTCTTTGTGTGGAGCCCTGATGAGAAAGAACCAAAGATTTACTAGTCAAAGATTGGAGCTACAAAGATCAGAGCTAGTCATCTTCATTCCCATTACCTTTCTACATATATTTAAGCCGATTCTGACAATGGAATTAGGTCTTATAAATGTGCTGAGTCTACTAATTAATTTGCTTCTTTTCAGTGTTTAGTTGAATTTTGTCTCCTTTGGGACTTCTATTGTTTAAACTTACTCCCTCCAAATTCACCAAGGAGAAATAGCTCCTCAAATAATTAGATTGTCTGTTTTAAAGGCAAGATGGGAAAATAAGTTCTCTCTCCACTGCATTCTTTTTGTTTGTGTTTGGTAATTTTTATGGAGTTAATTTAAATTTATCAGGCTTTATATGATTTTGCTTCTAGAGGTTTTACTGCATCTTATGTGAAAAGCATCTTCATCTGACATTTTAGAATTACCCACCTATTTATAGGATTTTATTGCATTCTGTTCTTGAAAGAGCAAATCAATTTTCAGCATACTTTTTGTCATTTTTTCCCCTTGTCTGTTTTTCTGAAAGCTAGCTCAAGATAAAACAATAGAAAGAGATGGAGGGTAGAAAATAAGATAAACGTGGGGCTTGCTGGAGGAGATGGCTTGGATCATAAACTATTGTTGGAAAGAAGAAACCCTGAAAACCCAACCCACAAATTTATTAAATTTTAAAAATTTGTCCAGATTTTTTAAAATAAAAATGAGTTTTTAGCTGATACCTGTGTTGCCTATAGACACTAAACTGTAGGTGCTATATGCCAGAATTCAATCCTGGGTTTTCTACTTCATGTTAATAACAGAAGAAACACAAGAATAATGCATAAATTATCCCATAGTGTTTTAGAAATTATATTTAGTCTTATTTAAACAAATGACAAAAAAATTAAGATTTTTAAAAACATGGATTATCCTCATTGTCATCTCTTGCAGCCAGTTACACCACACTATAGAAAGAGCAAGTTACTCTTTTAGTGAGTAGCTAGACACAAGACATGCTGCTTTATCCCCATGTGTATTATCTCATTTATTCATCACATCAGCCTGGCAGATGAAAAAACTGAAGTTCAGAGTAGTTAAATAGTTTGTTCAGGTTCATACACCTAACACATGGCAGGGCTAAGACCCAGATTCAGGTTTCTGTGATTCCAGACCTAAGTTCAGACCTTTCCCATTATGTCCTTCACTGCCATTGCTGCAAATTTTTATGCAGTGTTTAAGAAATTAGACAGTGAGTATAAATGTTGGATAGACAATAACCAGTGATTTGTTGCAGTTTATTTATTGCCTTCATGATTATTTG
>NW_007729551.1:76413-87442 GCF_000696425.1 Galeopterus variegatus | reverse complement strand
TGTTGGATAGACAATAACCAGTGATTTGTTGCAGTTTATTTATTGCCTTCATGATTATTTGATTACATTTCTGCTGTTATTGATTATAAAATGTCTGTCATAAATATCTTAACCTTTCTAAATGGATATCTGGTATATTCCTTTATAAACTTAACTTAAGTAATCAAAATGAAATTTCAATTTTATCTGAACCTTTCTGTCTCTACCTAAAACCATTTCAAAATAATATGCTGGTGATAATAAAGAAAAGCATCAGCCTTCAAATCAACTCAGTACATCTTTAACAGATTACTCAAATGTTTACTAGAGAAAGTAAACCTTTGTGTGAATAGGATAAACTTGTATTTTTAGTTTTGCAACTGTCTTTTGGAAAATAGTTTTTCTAGAATGCACCAAAAATCCCAAAATAATTAAGTTTAACTAGTAATTTTTAAAAGCCATCAGGTTTTATCATTCTGGACTTACTATCCAGAAAACAGAAGAAGAGTGTTCTAAAACCAAGTAAACAAGAATTAATTGTGCCATTTAACAGTTATGAGACAGCGTCAAAAGATAACAGTAATCAGTTCACCGTACTGATAGCAGAGGACAACCTATTTGAGATAGTACAGTCATCCCTCAGAATCCATGGGGGGTTGGTTCCAAAACCTCCCTAGGATAGCAAAATCCATTGATGCTCAAGTCCCTTATCTGAATGGCATAGTTATTTTCACGTAACCTACATACATCCTTCCTTATACTTTAAATGGTCTCTAGATTACTCATAATATCTAATACTAAGCCTATACATCACTTCATTTGTGTGGATTCAACATAGTTCTTGGCATCTGGCAAATTCAAGTTTTGCTTTTCGGAAGTTTGTGGAATTTTTTTTTTTTCCTCAAATATTTTCTATCAGTTCTTGGTTGAATCTGAGGATGAGGAACCCACAGATATAGAGGGCTGACTGCACTAGTTCAGTAAGTTTCCTTGGAATTTTACAATGTAACCTTTAGCATAACAGAGTTCTGTGTGTGAGCTTTGTTTCGTTTCCTTTTTCTTTTGGAACAATCCATTTTTATAAGGATATTCTGCTCCAGGCTTTCTATTATAACATTGTAAGCATTACAGGGGATATTCATATGGGTTTGAAAAATAATTTAAACTTTAAAAGAAAGTCATTTATTCTTTATATTTAAAAAATGTCACATTTCTGACATGCCTTCATCCAACTCCATAACCAATTACTTCTTCTGATGATAATTTGGCCCTGTAGCATTTGGGCATTGGAAAAGGATGAAGTGGTTTGGGCATATTTGAGATGAATTTACTTAGAGTTGGGTTTGTTTACAGTCGGGTAGTAGTTCTCAAAGGAGGGTCCCTGGACCAGCAGCATTGTCACCAGCCTGCAAGTTTGTAAGAACTGCAAATTCTCAAGCCCTGCAAATCATAAGGTTGTATTGAAGCTCAGCAATTGGTCTTTTAACAAGTCCTCCAAGTCATTCTGATGCATGATTGAGTTGGAAAAGGAAGATGCTAGAGTCCAGGAAGGAAAATTAGAAGCTACTGATTAGAAGGTTAGCATTCTTGCTGAATTTGAATCCTTCAGTGTAAAGGTTCTTCTTCAGTCAACTAACATCCCAAACTAGAGTTTAGGTTACAATTAGACCTTTTCGTCTATGCCTTTATCTCTGAGTTGGTGCTGGGAGTAAACCAATCTCCACAGCAGACGGTAAAGCCGGCACTTTGCCTGCTATCGTAGTTGCTCTGTGTTTCTTAGTGGCTCAGAAACCAAAAAAAAATCAGTGTCATTCTTTCATTTCATAGATGAAAACAGTTCAAGCTCAGGATTCTCGGGAGAGAAAAACCCTAAAACAACGTAAATTTACAGTTAACTATTATGTGTAATTGCAGAAATTTGAAGTGCTTAAAAGAAATTGCCAAAAAAGTGGGGTAGAAATATGCCCTAAATCAGGCTACATCATTTAATCAAGAAAAGAAAATAAATTTAAAAGTGCTTTTACTTATAGAACTGAGTCGAGTCAGTTTTTCTAGTAAGAGAGTTGATGGAAAGTTGACTCTTTCCCAGCAATGGTAAGAAAGTGATCTTTATTAAACATTGTCCTTTGAAACTTAGGGAGGCCCTGCAGAGTAACAGAGACCAAAACCCCATGAATTTCAGACTGATTCTGGCATGCTTCCGAGAGGAACTGTGGACAAGTCATTCGTCTCGAAAATGAGTATGTCGGACTACATTAGTGGTCCATAAAGTGTGGTCCCAGCTCACATCCGGCCCACCACCAGTTTTTGTGTGATCTGAGAGTGAAGAATGTTTTTTGTAGATGATGTTTGCAATTGATCTGGTAACTGGGAACACTTTCTTTGAACCCCAATTAAGTGAAATATTATCTCTCCAGTAAGAAATTCTACTCATTTAGTAAATCTGTATTACGAAAAAATGTACTTAATCATACTTTTATATTTTGAATTCTAACACTAAGAAAATTTGTGGAACTTTGTTTTCTATCTTGTTACATAATAACCTTCATGATATCTTCCTCTTCGCCTGCAAAACCTAAATTGTTTACTACCTGGCTCTTTACAGAAATGTTTGCTGACTGCCGGATGAGATCACCTTTAAGTTTCCATCAACAATCCGATTTTCAGTTATTCTCAACACATAGCGGTAAAACCAGTCATGGAATGCAAGTGATCTGGCCAGCTTAGATGTGTCAGTATCGGGCCATATTCTGATATTTGTGAGTAAAATAGAATCAGATAGGCCTGATGACAGAGACTCATAGTTCTGTAACAATTGTCCATCTCCATCCTGTAGGTTTGCAAAGTGAGATAAGAGGTCTGTAGCATATTAGTTCAAGCCACGTTGCCTGGGTTAGAAGACCACCCTGCCTTCTGCAGATCCTTAACCTCTCTGCCTCAGTTTCCCCATCTGTACTATGGGGGGTCTATTCATTAATGTTCACAGCTTCCCCAAATATGGCTGGGGCTTGCACATTTTTACAAAAACTTCAAAGCAGCAACCCTCCTTGGCAGAAATTTTTTCATTCCCATCATTTATTCTTACTTTATTCATATAATAAACAGTCTAACAAGTGAACAATTAATCAGAGAACTAATTCCATAATGGCCATTAAGAATCTTTGATATTGGATGTACTATGTAGCCAGTACATTACAGGCAGAGTTCCCCAGGGAACCTGTTTGGAAATATCTACCTAATATCATATCCGCCTGATAAAGTTGGAGAGAACTCCAGGCCTCCCTGTGCCAAATATTCCTGGGGACTGGTTTGCATAAATGGTTCAAATTCCCCCTAGGGAGTCGCTGTTGGAATTTCAGTTTTGACCTCAGGAGACTCTCTATTAAAATGCAAATTTGTTACCTGGCAAGGTAATTTTTAACCCCCCATTAATGTCTATTTGTTAGTACGTTAGCCCAAATTAGGTTTTTCAAATTAGCTGGCTGGCTGAGAGGAGTACTTAAAGAAGTGAATCAGATTTTCTGAGGTAGGCTCAAGGGCAGGTGTTGGAAAAAGATACTCGTGTGATTGTGATACATCCACCAGCACATTGAGTGTCTGCACATGCGGACCAGACCTAATCCTCTAGTCTCTAGGGCAGCAGCGCCCAACAGAAATATGCAAGCCATGAGGTCATTTTGGGGTTTTTCAATAGTCAAATTGAAAAATATATATATTTTAAAATTTGAAATTAAATATAGCAATATATTAAAAATATTTTATATTACAGCAATATAATTTATTTAACTATATTTAAAACATTATTGCTTTCAATATGTAGTCAATATAAAAATTGTTATTGAGATATTTTACTTTTGGGGGTACTAAGTCTTTGAAATATGGTATGTATGAGGGATCTTCAAAGAGTTCATGGAAAGATTCATATTATTTTTTAATTCTATTTTTTCTTTCATAAAATTTTTGAAGTCCCTCGTATTTTTCACTTAGCTGGTCTCCATTGACCAGCCATGTTTCAAATGCTTAGAACCACAAGCGATGACTAGTTAACTTTATTCACTGTGCAGCTCTGGAGTGTCCTGAACTGGAAAGTGGGTTCACAGATAAGCTGGGGGGCAAATGGAGGTTGGGACCACCCCCATTACCCCCCCACCCCTCCGTTATATCCTGGTCACGCCTTTACTGAAGGTCAGCCCTAACCCTGTGTGACTTAACCCTATGTACAAAAAACTTTTAGGAAAACATAAGCGCTGGGATTAGATGCTTGACTTCACCACTCAACTGTGTGACCTTGGGCGCGTTACTTACAACCCTCACTTTCTCCATCTGTAAGGTGGGAATAGTGAGAGTGCCTCGATCTCATAGGAATATTATGACAATTACGTGAAATCGTGCATGTCAATACAATAAATACTCAATGCTATTATTAGCTACTTTTACAAACTAAAGTAGCTTAAAAAATGAACTATATGAAGACAATTATAAGGTACTATAAATCTTTCTGTATTTCTTAAAAAAGAGAAAAATGACCATAACCATCTATATAGAATATTTTTAAAAGAGTAGGTGTAATCAACTCATTAAATTGGGCACTACACCATCGTGTACACACATCTATGCACCAAAAAATTCAGAAGACACTACATTACCTTTGAAAGTTTTTGTTTTTAATGAAAGGTAATTATGTTTAAGTATCCGGCAAAGAAACTTTACTGAACACTCTTAACGTGCGAGCTTGTTGTGGTAGTAGGTGAGCCAATGAAAGAAAAGAGTTTTTTTTCTTCCTCTTCCATCTTCTTCTTTCATTTAAAGTCAGCAGAAAGAACTAATTAAGGCTAAGCTAAAGGAATTGAATGCAAAGTTTGCATTGCCCATGTGAACTAATCTTCTCACAATGGCATATTCAGAAGGCCAAGTAAGGAGCCCATTCATATGGTACCCCATCTAGTGAAGCATCCCTGGAAAGCGGGCAGGAGAAAGATGTTTCTCGAGGGTGGGCTTTGGACTCTGCAGACTTGCTTACAAAGTCATTAGTATTCAAAAATACAGTGTAACAGTTCTCACCTAAAAGAGAATGATCAGAAATAATGTGTGTCGATGCTGTTTATGCCAAGTACATCTATCACAGGGGTTTTGTTCAGAATGAAAGAGATAGGGAAAATTTTAAGATGCAAGCAAGTGGTGAATAAATACCGAGTGTACTTACACATTTATGTACCAAAGCCTGTGCACCACACAGAGCAAAGAAATGTACTGAACCATCAATTTAGTAGGTCATTTTGAATGTAGGCAGCAAAATGGCTGTGTGTGCGAAAAGCCACTGCTATATTTTGAGAGAGCCTTTCTAAGAATCCTGAAATATTAATAACATGGTCTTAATGTAGTTGAAGACAAAAGAATGTGTTAACGGTAGCAAGGGCTGCCGAGAATAGCACAATGACAATTTTGTATTTTCTGCTTGCGCTTGTAAAAGCCAGAGGAAAAGAGAGTAAAAATAGCGCATTTAAAGAACAGCGGCCTTCAATTTTCCAAATTGGTTTAAAACTCTGTATTTCCCCAATACATTCACATGTATTTTTTCTTGGTAACATTAATGCCAGCTTCAAAGAAAAATAGAAAAAAATATAAATGTGCCGATTCATTCTTTCCTTACATTCACACAATATACACACCGACTTTTTGCACTTTAAGAAATTCAAGACATCCCTCAGTTTGAACGTGCTGATTTCTTATTGCACTGATCAGTCATTGGCCAGTTTCTGTTGTTGATCTTCCACTCCCACAGTGAGTTTTTAGATTTTGATGCTTGATGAAATTGAGGTGTACAAGAATCAGTCAGGAACATGCAGAGTTTTCCTGAAAAAAAAATAAATAAAACAATCTGTACCTTCTTGGCAGTCCTAACACAAGTTGCTTCTGTCAACTGCGATTACTGAGTGACAGGCGGGACCTATTGGGTCTGTGTTGTGTTGAGGGGACTCATTGTGTTTTCATGTGGGAAGGCCAGGCCTGACCTCCAATGCTTCTTCCTGCCAAAGCCCGGATTTCTGATTTTAATCGAAACCCTGGACACCTTAAGCATGACCAAAAAGCACCTTGCAAGTTGACCCTTATCTAATTATGCAATGTGTAAAAACCGGAGACACATAAATCTCAGTCATTGTAGCAACTTGTTTTTCTAAGATGCTCCGGTCCAGTGAAATACTAAAGCAAATAAGGGAGAGATTGATCTCTGAGCGCTTTTATTGTCGGTGTTCCACACGTCATAAAGTTTTGGCTCGTTAAAGGAAATTCCATAAACAACTTTAGTTAATAAGAGTGAAGTAACTGTATGCCTTTCAGAGCTCCTGCTAAACTCCCTTTCTGCTTGCCATTACAAGAGCATGATTAAGAAAATGCCAGCAGGAAATGCAAGCGGCAGGAACGGACTGCAATGGGAAGCCATATAGATGCTTGGTGGATGAGTAATGGCCACATCTCTACAGAGAACCAAGCAGCTTTGCGGATCTCTCTTATCTACATATTTCAGCAAGACTGGCTGATTTGCTAGCATGGTTGGTCTTTTTTAGTGGTCAGGCCAATGGAAAGTGCCTGATGGTTTCTTCTCCTAGCTCGTGGTTTTGATAGTGTAGACGCGTCCTAGGGCCATAATAGATGGAGAAGATTGACAGTGAATCATGCTGGAAAGATTGTGGATAACAGTCACTGTCAATTTTTTTTTTTTTTTTTTTACTTCTGGCATTATGGAATAGTTTATTTTTAATGGCTTTGTCTCTGTAGGGTTTAATACTGATGGTGTTAGTCAATTTTTATTTCAGGTGGAGACAGATTTGGGAGGTGATCATGAAGGGCATGGGGGAGGAAAAAAAGGTGGGAACAAGGTCCTATTAATTATTTTTTATTATGAGTTTTCACAAAATTAGTGAGTTTTTCCACATTAGTAAAAGTAGTCCTCGGTGTCAGTATGATGTTTATAAAGATGAAGTCATGGAAAGCGTGTCAGGTGCATAAAGAACTATATGGCCCGTGTTCTCTGCACCAGCCTCTTGTGGGGGTGGGGGGTGCGTTGGTGGGGAAAGGTGCTGAAAAAATGGACAGAGGGGAAAAAAAGAAGGGTTTTATTAATTTGAGGATGAAAATGAGCACAAAATATTTGCTGGTTTAAAAAAAAAAAAGCTTAGTATATTATATTCCAGAATCTACAGTTGATAGTTTTTATTACTTTGTCCTAAAACTGTGACCCATGCCTTACGAACTGTTATCTTGTATGCTGGTTCCTTTCGTTGGCCTTTTGATTTGGTTCTCTCTTTAGTTGTAATTAGGAAATAATCATCAATCAATTTTTGGTTAGTACTTGGATACACTTCCAACTGGTTGGTTAAAGACCATGCTCTCAGATTCCATAGCATGTGGCTAAGCATACAGGCTTTGGAGACAGAATACTTAGGGTCAAAGCTGTTCACTGACACTTACCAGATGCGTAGTCTTGTGCTGGTAATTAACTGCTCAAAGCTGGAATTCCTCGTTTCTAAGGTAAAGGTAATAACAGTGCCTATGTAAAAGGGGTTCTGTAAGGTTAAACAATACAATGTTTAGAAAGGATACCTGGAACATCGACTTCACTTGTGATTTTACTTGATACCAATAGTTTTAAGAAAATTTCTTCCATAGGGCTCCTTGTTACCTGACCAGGAATGTTAATGACCCTTAAAGAGTGACCATAATCAATTAATATTTTGGAATGCTTTACCTGTATCTCAAACCAGATGATCACTAATGATTAGCAGAAACGTCTTCCTTCTTCTGAATCAGGGAGGTGACTTTGCATTTTGCTTTGCTGTATTCACGGTGGTTTATGTTTGTTTTTTCTCCCTTCCCATAGCCTGCAAAATTGGATATTACAAGGCTCTCTCCACGGATGCTACCTGCGCCAAGTGCCCACCCCACAGCTACTCTGTCTGGGAAGGAGCCACCTCGTGCACCTGTGACCGAGGCTTTTTCAGAGCTGACAATGATGCTGCCTCTGTGCCCTGCACCCGTAAGTTGATGCTTGTCTCCCATGTCTGCGATGCCAACAGCTTTCATTACCAGTCAGCAGGACACTTCCAGGTCTTCTCCTAGGATAACTATGCAGGGGGCAAATCAGATCAAACGTGCCTCCTTTCTCAATCATAGCAGGGGGGATGGTTATGAAAAGAAAGGATCTTTTTCACTGTTTCGGGTTGCCTTCAAAATGCACAGCTGCCAACAGACTACTTTGTGCAGCAGAGACTGAGCATTCAGGGGTTCTCTGACAGTGTAATTAGAGCTGAGACTGGAATTTGTAAATGGCTTTACCATTGCATCGAGAACTCGGGGGAGCCTGACAGCTATGGGAGAAACAGGTAGAGGGCAGGGTTGGGGAATGCGGTTTCTGTCTGTGCAGGGGCAGCTCAGTGTGTGCTGAGATCATTGCTGGCGTTGTCGTTACACCTCTTCCTTCTTTCCTCATAGTTTTTGTATGTATAACACTTAGGCCTGGATCCTAATAAAGGCTTGTTTAATGATAGGCACTTAATAAATGCTTGGTGAATGAATGGATGGGGCTGGCAAGTTTGGTATGAAGGAGGGGAGTAGAGAAATCTCTTCTCACACTTTATATGGACAATGTTTCTAGGTGCTGCCATTTTCCTTTTATGTACACTCTGGGCTTCACAGACCCTGCAGTGGCTGTGACCTTGACCAGAACAATCTCAGACACTCCACTCATGCACTTCCATTAGGTGAGTCTGTGTTAAGGGGGACATAACATAGTGGCTTGGTGCACAGACCTTCGACAGGTTTTAGGTTTACCATTTAGTAGCTGCGTGGCCATTTAGTGTCTTAAGTCTCAGTTTCATAACCTAGTGGCTTGGTGCACAGACCTTTGACAGGTTTTAGGTTTACCATTTAGTAGCTGCGTGGCCATTTAGTGTCTTAAGTCTCAGTTTCCTCATCTGTGGAATGAAGTTAATAATAGTACCTCTCTATGGCTGCTGATGTTTAACTGCCTCGTATTGTTAATATGCTATGTGAAATGCACAAAATAATGCTACTTGGTGTATTTTAGCTTTCACTGTCATTACGACTGTAATTATTATGTTCTCTAACTACTACAAACTTCATCTGTGCTGGCCTATGAAGCACAGCACTGAAAATACAAGTTTTTGGAGGGTTTTTGAGCACTTGGGGCTGCTGTGAGGCAATTGTCTAGCACAATCAAGTTCCAACTTTAAAAGGAGTAGGGAGGGTGATTTCAGGTCCATTCCAAATCTGTACTGAAATTGCCATAAACTCCAGAGTTTTTTTCATAATATGAGACAATAATAATAACAATAATGACAATTTTATAATTATACCCAAGTAATATACTAGGCACCTTCAATAAACCTTATCACGTGGTTCATATTATAATGAATTTGTAAGGTAGATATTATCTTCATTTTATGGACAAGGTAACTGCAAGCTCAGAGATGTTAAAGAACATGCCCAAGACCACACCCCATCTTGGAGACAGAGCTGAACAACCTGAAGACTCACATAGTTTCTATTTATTGGCAGGTTCTGTTGCCTCCTCTTCCAGGTCAAGCATAAACTTCCAGAGTTAAGGAGAGTACTGGGGACAGCCTTAGGTGTAACCATAAATAGGCAAGATTTCTTTGCCTTCTTTTTCTTTTCCTTCCATAGACTTAGTACTTTCTCTGGGTGTCCACTTTTGTTTGACCTGCTGAAGTCCTGACCTTTTTCTTTCCAAACCTAAGTATGTTCGTGCCATGCACCATTTTGTGTGGTTACTTTCATCGTAAACTCTCCACATCTATCCACACCCACCACCCACAGCTCTAGTTGTGGGAATTCAGGGCACAAGAGCAAACTTGAGGGGAGATGTTTGGGGCTGGCATTTTGATAATTGCCCTCTATTTGCTTCATGCAGCCAACTCCTTTCTTTCCATGCAGATAAAGCCTTCTCTAAGTTGTAGTTTGACTGTGTTATGAACCTCATGAAATACATCCTTGGTGGCAGTAGAGTCTGGCTCTTTCACCCAGGTATTTTTCAGTTTCATGTTTCTGACCTGTTGTCTAGCATTCTGGGGGGCCAATCACTTAATTACTGAATCTTGCTACTTGGTTGTTAGGGAACCTCCAAAGATTGCCATATGCCTGTGTTACTGGAGCCTTTTCCTTATGTGTAATAAGGATGAGGTAGCTGAGCCCTTGGAATTTTATGTTTCTGTGGGAAAAAAATCGTTAGCTTTTCCCTGAGGATGCAAATTTAAAAAAAAATGAAAATAGTGATTTTCGCATATGGATGGACCGAAAAGTACAAAAATTCAAGTAATTTTTGCGTTTTCTAAAGATTGTTTTCAACAGGGTAGAGAGAGAAAGACTGCTGACTTTTTTGTGTCATTGATATAGATTCATAACAATACGCAATGCAATAATTGGTGATCCTTTTTCTTGTTTTTCTCTTGCTCTTGCAACTCCTCCTACATATCACTACTTCAAGGTCTTGTACATTACTGGAACGGTTATTGCATGCCTGTGACTTGACATGCAGGGCTTCAGTTAGGAGGAAACGACACGCTGATGGCAGCACCACACACTTGCCAGTCACACAGCCGTGTCTCCAACCACCCACCACGTTTGTGACATTGAGAGGGTGTTTCACCTCTCTAAGCCCCAGTTTCCTCATCTGTAAAATGAGTTCTCACTATCTACCTCTGGGGTTGATTTTAGCAATAGATAAGAAAATATTTGTAAAAGTCTGGCACATGGTGGGGATCTAACAAATGTCTGTTCTCTTCCTCTCTTATCCCCAGCTGTTCACTTCCTTCCCCAAACTACCTCCCTAGCAGGTGGCCTGTGCATCTCACTGCCTCTCTATTGGTGATTTTCTCCCTTGACTGTGTAATTAAGTTATCTGATGGTTGCACTGTACCCCAGGATCCTCTAGGGGATAAGATTCAGGCATCGGTATTCTCAAAAGTTGGTCTGTTAATTCCATCATACAATCAAGGTTGAGACCTCTTCTCTA
>NW_007729551.1:75060-76057 GCF_000696425.1 Galeopterus variegatus | reverse complement strand
GTATTCTCAAAAGTTGGTCTGTTAATTCCATCATACAATCAAGGTTGAGACCTCTTCTCTACCGAGTTGAATTTTTGTTTTTGTTTTTGTTTTTAACTTAAACATTAACTATATAAGTCTCTTAAAACCTCCTTTGAGATAGAGATAATCAGGGAAGTGACCTTACTTTGCTAGTAGATGTAGTGGTTAAGTTAAGAAGAGGAATTAGAATATAGTTCTTAACTTATGACACTCTCTAGGTTTCTTTCTTCACATTGAATATAGTGGACCTGAATTGTTCAATACAGTAACCACTAGGCACATGTGTCTATTTAAGTTTAAAGTTATTAACATTAAATTTACAATGCAGTTTCTTATTTACACTTGTCACATTTCGAGGGCTCAATAGCCACATGTGGCTAGTGGTGACTGTACTGGATGCCGCAGCCATAGTGTGTTTCTATCATCACAGAAAGTTCTGCTGGACAGTGCTGTAGTAGGCACTTTAGAGAAGACAGCGGGAGTTTTTCAAAGAACCTCTGGTTCCGATAACCCACAGAATAGCCCTCCCACTCGCCCCCCACCCCCCAGCTTTATCGGATTCTCTTAACAAAATGTGGGGATGGAAAGGAACATAAACATCAGGGATCCTTTCAAACTGATTCCAGCCTCTAATCAGTTCTTACCAGTTGGTTAAGCCAGGTGACAGGCCCAATTCCCTTGTGCTGACAGCCATGGTAATCAGGCACCTTCTTTGTTCATTATGCTGTCTTTAACCCCAGCATTCTTACGCAGCTCTGCATTTAGTGATCGCTCACTGTGACGGCACACTAATGAAGAAATAAAACACACTATCTGAGACTCATTCTTCTAGCCAAAGAGAGACTCTGCTCCACTGGCTTGTAAAATCAGGTTTTTGTTCACTTGGAGAACGATTAGACCAGGTGGATACAAGTAGCACTGACTAATTTAGAAGGAAATGCCTAGGAAGTTCACACCATCTACACTGCTGGAGGAC
>NW_007729551.1:52619-74588 GCF_000696425.1 Galeopterus variegatus | reverse complement strand
GTGCCTGTGAGACCTACTGAGATGTTTCAATGGAAGCATCATCTGAATATGTTCAAGAAAATGACCCCTTCCTGTTTAGAGTAGAGAGTTTAGAACAGGGCTTAGTGTGCATAGAAATCACAAGAAAATCACCTAGGGACTAGTAGGATGGAGATTGGGCCTGAGATTCTGTATTTCTCACAAGTTCCCAGGTGTTGCTGAAGCTGCTGGGCTATGGAACCATCTCTAGGTAGCAAGGATTCGTATTCCCTGTATGATGGATGGCAGGAGACAAGAGAGCCTCTCTTCCACACCTGTAACTTTCAAGTCTGTCCTGACTCTAGAAAGATATTTCAAGAATTCTGAACATTCTCCCTTAAAGGGAATTGAATACTTCATTTGTCTCCAATATGAAGAGAATCCATCCTGGTTAGGGGGTCATGTAACTAAATGCTGTCTCTTCCCAAGTCCTCACCAGGTTATTGCCAGAGAGTAGAAATGTAAATGTCCACCTCAGACACCTGTGTGGGTCAAGAAAGGTGACAGGGGTTTTGGGCAACATTTCCAGCAGGACAGACACCATTACCTCTTTGCAAACAAGGATGCCATTTCAACAGATGAAGGAATTTCGACTGCATGAATCATTTCTCAGCAGGAATTTTGATGTGATTTTTATTAATGAAATTAATGTCCAACTCTGCAAATAACTAACCCCTGCCCCACTCCAGATCTCTTTCCCCTTATGTTTCCCTTTCTCTTTGGTCCAGAATGTAGTCTGGCAATCGGCAGTGCTGGGAGTGGTCAAGTGCATGCCCGTGCAGGAAGACTTTTGATTGCCTCGATTATTTAGTTTCTTGTTCAGTGATTGCAGTGAGAAAGATCTTTTCCCCCAGTGGGAGGCTGATCCAATATTATATTTACAATAACTTTCCAACCTCTTATTGTGCTTCAAAAATGTGCTAGAAAAATGCATTATAAAGGTAGTAAATCAGCTCTGTATATTTGAAAGATCTTTTCCCCCAGTGGGAGGCTGATCCAATATTATATTTACAATAACTTTCCAACCCCTTATTGTGCTTCAAAATGTGCTAGAAAAATGCATTATAAAGGTAGTAAATCAGCTCTGTATATTTAAAAAAAAAATAGCTAATTGGTTATTTTGCCACCTTTACTTCGGAGCGCTGTTACCAGAGTGGTTTTCCATATTTTTCAATTGGGAACCTGTCCTTGTGCATTTGGGTGCTCTTTATTTAACTTGTTTGAAAAAACTTATTAGAGCTTAGTGATTGGGAGCACTCAGTAAATGAGAGATTATTATTTTAGATTGCCAACTTGAAGGGCCTTCACAAATCTGTCTCCAAGTAAACGGCCTTGAATAATTCAGTCAGCTGTGCCAACAAACAAAGAATGATTGATTGATACTCAGACATGGCCTAAAATATTCCAAAATTGCAGCTTTTAAGACAATTTATACTGGAAGAGCTTAGAGCTAATAGGGCAGATTTACCACGATCTTTGACTAGAGGTTCTGATTTGCAAAAGCTTTCTGCAGGTTTAGGTTATCGAGAAATTGGAATAGTCAAGTTCCAAACAACAAACATCACTTACTTTGTCTTCACATTTGCCTTTTCTAATTGAATTTTGGTGTGCTGCTGTATTTCCTCCAGAAAGTTATTGTTTTAAAATTACCATTTCGGTTCTATTACTCAAAGCCCTGGCGTCTAATGCTTTCTGACGGTTATCAGCATAATGATCCATAATGAAATGATGAGCAATCTTCGGTGGAAACCCAGTGTCGATCCCACTGGTGCTGTGCGACTGTGTTGTTAAAATGTGAATGCACATTAAAATAACATCGTCCTTACTTGTTTCCAAGGTCAGGAGAAGAGAGGGACTTTTTTTTTTTTTTTTTTTAAAGTGCTTTAGTTTTGGGAATCTCACATCCATTTTCAAACAAGCCCTTGAAGGTGGCCCTGATGTTCAGTTCAATTCTCTACCCCAAAGATTTACATGCTCAACAGTCTGGCTAAGGGATTTGGGAAGGGACATCTAGAGAGAGCCTTTGATGTATAAACAGTAGGATAAAAGGCAGCCTTCAGTTTCAAGTAAACTACATTTTTTTTTCGACCCAAAAGCAACTTTCTTTTTGCTTTAGAGCTGCAAGTAGCTAATAATATAATGATGGGGGGGCAGAACATTCCATGGAATAGGTCAGTGTGAGTGCGGTTAGCTCTAGTGAAAGACTAGTTAATAGGAGAGTGAGAACAAAGTCCAAATATTCCCAGGGTTGTTAACAAAAGTGTTTCTAGAGATCCACTGGTTGATCCCTAACTGTTTTATCATCCATGCAATTTTGTGAACATATTTTTGTGAAAAAAATCTTAAATCCAAAATATCCAGGGGAATTTCTTATTTCATGCCATTTATCAAATTTGCGATGTAATAGTGTAGTTTCATATTGCATTCCATTTGTCATAGGACAGAAACTCAGATTGAGACACCAACTCCCCCACTGCCAGATTATGTGGTTGGTTTTTAGTTCAGAACATATGGTCCCACTGCCTGTTAGTCAGTTGATAAGCCAGCAAATGTGTCTGTCCCTGGACCGTACAAACTGATCAAAGCAACCAGACATTT
This sequence comes from Galeopterus variegatus, assembly GCF_000696425.1. Classification (NCBI taxonomy): domain Eukaryota; kingdom Metazoa; phylum Chordata; class Mammalia; order Dermoptera; family Cynocephalidae; genus Galeopterus; species Galeopterus variegatus. Next base: position 71,972 of record NW_007729551.1, on the reverse strand, counting down.
TGACAATTCAGATGCAGCCTTCAACTTCCATTTGTAGGCTGCTTCTTTAGTTAGCTCTCGGTAGTTCAAGCTTTGACATTAACTAGTGAATAAATGGCATTCCTGTTTCTTCCTATAGCATTGCCTTTCAGCATTTGAACTACTAGTAGGAAAAAGTACTTCTAGAGAACAAGCTTATGATTCTTGTCTGAAGACAAGGATAAAGTTGAGAAGATCACCATGTGAGCTTTACTAGAAGGCACTAGATGGACTCCAGGGTAATCACTTGCCATTTGGTTGTTTGCAAGATTCTGGAAGCTTCATGATATTTCATAAGGATCAGTTATCATCTCACTGAATTTTTGTTTTTACAAACAGTGCTGTTTTAGCTTCCTCTTTCCTCTCCGACCTGCATCTCATTTTACAGAGACGAACAGTCCAATGTGGATTCAACTGGAAAATGCGTAAGTTTGAGGAACACTAATGTATGTCCAAGTGAAAGGCTTGAATTATCTGCCAGTGCCATTTAGCTGGGTTATTACAATTTTTCTACTGCCACAAATAATTAAGAGTGACTTGTCGTCAACCGAGCCCAGTCATTTCTGGATGGCATTTTTGACACTATCCACAGAAGTCATACAGTGGTTATTCACAGCATGCTTCTAGGAAACAGGGTCAATTATATATTTTTTTGAGATCCCCTGGGGTGCAAATTAGGCATCTTCTTTGCTATGAGCATTTTGATTTTCCTCTTATAGTTGGCTCTTGCTCTGCAGACTGCCTAATGCCCAGCAGAAGAAGAGCTGGGGAAGATTCCAGTATAGATATATAATTGCCCTTCTCCCCATCTCCTATGATCTTCCACCTGGGGAAAGAACCTCTAACAGAAACTCCTAACTACTCTCTTGCGTGGAAGGTAGAAGCCAGGCAGAGAGAAAAACCCAGCTAAGACCAGAGCATCATCCAAGAAGTAGTGCTAGCAAGTTATCTTTATCGTGGGGGGATAGGGAGGTCAGGAGAAATTTAACTTTGGAGTAAATTGAGAAAGTTGGTAACTTTTCACCCTGTTCCAAAAAATACTTGTGCTTCATTATTTTCTATGAATCATTTTTATCTCTTTGAAGTGGGAGGGGAGTCATTTAGCTTTGGAGCCAAGTTTTCTGATCATAGCTTTGCATTTATTGATTGTATGAATTTGGGTGAGTTGTTTAACTTTTCTTATCTTAGTTTTTGGTTATTCGATTGATTGCTGTGAGTTATAAATATTTTTCTGTTGGATTTTATTATGAGAATTAAGTAAGATAAAGTATGAAACAGTGCTTTGTGAGAAGTGTAAGTTATTGCATACGCTAGCTAATTCTAGAATGAAATGCTCAAACATTGTTTTCTTGGTCTTTCATACTATAGCTTCCTCATGTACAATTGAGAATTTACTTTATAAAGTACTTCAGCCATAAACTAATCAGCTTAATATAAAGAAACTAAACCCCTAATTTACCTAGTAAAGAAAAGACAAACAATTCCTGGGGAGGAGAACGGGAAAATAGACATACCAGAAAAGTACATGATGGCAAAATTTCAGCAAGAAGTTAACCTCTGTAGGAAGCCAAGAATTTTTCATGACAGCAACAGTGATTGATGCATCCAGAAGGTTCTGTTTTTTTTAATAATGGACAGCTCTGCTTTGGCTCTACCCATTGTTAAAACGCATACACTACCATGATAAAAGGTTATCTGCTGTTCATATATCTCAGAAAAGATGTCCCTGAACTGCCGTCTTTATGTAAACCAACCCCTGGGGCAAGGGCTGGGAGAAAGCAATTAGTGGTGGCAGCGTACACAACTGTCAGGCACAAGCAGAGGCTTTATTTCAGAAACAAAACGTACATACCCCAAAGTTTACTCTGCCTTATAACCTGTCTTTCAGCTGGAGAGAGATTAACAACAAAGGCTTATCTGAAGGGTTGAAGGGTTTCACAGCTAAGACACTGAAGTATTACTGACAGTCCAAAAGTTGTACATGATTAATGAAGCCTTATGATATGGAACTCAAGACCCAAAGTACTTCTTCCTTGGAAGGCATGTCTTGTACTGGTTGCCTTGGCATTTTAGTGGGCTGAAGGTAGTGCTTGAAGAAATTGATCATTTAGGAGTTATGTTTCTGCACGTGCTCTTGGGGCATGTTCTTTTCCACATCCAGAATTAATTTCATGGCTCAGACATTGAATTTTAAAATGGTGATGACAAAACAGTTAAGTTGAAAGACAGATAGTTCTGGAAACCACTCTATCCCATGAGTCCAGCTCGTTTGGTTTTTACATCAATTGTCTCCTTGCTTTGGTTGCAGACTTGTATTTTTTTTCCAACATTTTAGCACCTTTTCTTTTTTCTTTCTTTCTTTGCTCAGCTCTTGTGACATACACAAGGGCTATGGCAGTGTTGCTTCTGACAAGTGAGCTGGACTGGGCTGAAGAATCATCATTGTTCATTTATTCATTTGGTAGATTTTAGTGTATAGAGAGGAGTTAGGAATGAGGAGGTGAGACTCAGGGATAAGGAAGCAGCTAATCAAAGGGCTAGGATGGGAATTGCAGGCAGAACTACCAAGTCCAAAGTATTTGAGTCATGTGTTTAAAGTTTTGCTAACCATAACTAAACATATGTTAGCCTTTTTCTCCAAATGGGGGTCCCTGAAGAATGTATTTATCGTTAAAAGAATAACGTGAGACCTCGTCTATAGTAGGTATTTTATAATTTCCCCCCCAAGTTTTTCTGCCTATTGCCTTTGAAAAGTTTCACGTCAGTCTGAAATATATTTTAGCATGAGGTCCCCATGGTTTAAAATTCACATCTTTTTGAGTCTCCAGGTTACAGATATCAAACTGAAGTGAACTGAAGAAGACGTAACTTCAAATAATCAGTCCTGTGGAGCACCTCTTAGAGTCCTAATTTCTTAACTTCTTCCTATAGTCTGCATATTTCAGAAACCCAGTTATGGTAACAATAGTATGATAAATCTCCTCATTTACCTAATGTTACATGTTTTTCCATTTTTGAGGAGTGGTAACATTCTTTCTATTACAAAGTAAGTGTTGATAGAATTTATTAACATAAAAAAAAGTCTTTCTGTGGGTTACTAGCATCATTATTTGTAAATGAAGTTTTGTTTATACATGAGAAAAATAAACAAGTTTTTATTCTGAGGATAGAGAGAAAAAAAAATAAAGTTTTGCTAATGATGTGAATGTTTAACTTGACTTCTTTTTTTTCCCCTTTATCTTGAGGTCTGTTAGCACTTTAATTCCAGTTGCTTGTAAGAAATAGAATTTTCACCGTATATCACATGAGGGTACTTCAAAAACTTCATGGAAAAATTCATTATCGTTTAATTCTGTTTTCCCATGAACTTCCAAGTACCTTCAAGTATTTAAACCCTTTGGCAGAACGAGGGTACTTCAAAAACTTCATGGAAAAATTCATTATCGTTTAATTCTGTTTTCCCATGAACTTCCAAGTACCTTCAAGTATTTAAACCCTTTGGCAGAACCTATTTCTGCCACACCTACTGCTAAATGCAATTATGGTAGGTTTTCATCTTTTGCTAAAGTTCCAGTTGTGTCCTGTAAGAATGGAGAAGTGCATTTTCCTTGACTTGCAGGAGTGAGGTGGAGTCATCCTGGCCTGGACTTTCCATGGGATGGTTCATAACAAACTCTTAGTTCACATTGGAAACATTTGTGACTTTAGGTTCAGTGTTGGCTGAAGGCTTTTGGATGACTTTATTAAGGCTCATACAGATTTCGTGTGGATATGTAAATATCGGGCAGTCCTAAAGGGTCTACTTTAAATCCTGAAGTAAACCAATCAAGTGGGTTTTTTACTACCCAGGAAGTAAATTTTAGTCTAATCTATGGGGAGGGAAGAATTAAGATGTAATTACTGGAATTTTCTTTTATGCTTAAAATATTGCTTTTCTTAAATGTCACATTCACTAAATTTCTCTAGATAGTGTGATGTCCATATCTTGAAGTTTGTCTTTTCCCAGAAGAGAGCCATGACTGCTTAAGGAAGATCAAGATTTCTTTTATGATATAATGTTATGTGATATGATATTTTGTGATATGATAGGATAGTCCTTTGCATCTGCTATACTTTGGCTACAGTTTCTTTGGGGCTTCTTAGTGTCAAACTCCTGTCAACTGGATGCAATGTGACAATCCCACTAGAAAATAATAATTACCCCTTGTAGCACCTTTCACCGTTACCTGCTGTGTAATACAGAAAATACTTCAGTGAAGAAAATGGATGTTCATTAAATCTGTCCACAATGACAAGAAACGCAGTACCCATTTCTTTCAGAGTAACGAGAAATTCAAGAAATGGGCCATAATATTTCATGTGTTTTATTTCTTCCTAAGTCAATGAGGGTAGTCAATGAACTTGGATTTTAGGAGGTGGGGTTGTTCCGTGGGGTATATAAATATGTTAATCAGAGATTCCAGGATTGAGCTCCCTGGGTAAACTCAGGGTGTGCTTGAAGTTTCTAGAATTATATGCAGACTTATGAGGGTTGCTTGAGAGCATCTTCCTAAGAAGAAGGTGCATTGCTCTCATTAAATTCTCTATAGCAGTGCTTCGCAAACTATGACCTGAAGGCTAATTTTACTGCTGCCTATTTTTGCAAATAAAGTTTTCTTGGAGCATAGCCACGCCTATTTGTTTAGGTATTGTCTATAGCTGCTTTGGAGGGACAGTGGCAGAGCTGAGTAGTTGCTACAGAGACCATATGGTGCATAGAGCCTGAAATATTTAATCTTTGGGCCTTCACAGAGTAAGTATGATGGTCCCTGCTCTAAAGATTTTTAAATTAAGGATTATCGCATTTGGCTTTTGGTTCTGGTAGTACAGCTATTATCTACACCACTAAATTATGCTAAAAATGTGAAGGGCATAGTAAATATGGGAACTTTAAAATAATATAGCATCCTCGCCCCATTCCTGGGGAATGCGGAGAGAAAATCCTGGACTTACATGTGAATTTCACAAGGGTTTTACAAATACAACCAAAATGTAAAGGGAGGGCATTTATTTTTACTTAAATACACTTCAATATTTGCTTAATTTATGTTTTAAAATGTCTTAATTTTGGTGGTAAAAATAAAATTAAGAGAAAAAAACTATAGTTCTGTAAAGGCCAATAAGGGAAATGCCAGCCGACCTTTGAAAATGTTAAAATGAATTTTCTTCAGAGATAAAGTTTTCCCTAACTTCATACCTGAATACATCATCACTGGAAATCAAGGTAGAGAAAGGATGGTTGTAATAGCTAATTCCAAATTAACAGAACTATAATTGGTAGAGCCTGCATTTTTAACTCCCAGCCATAGTGGCTGGTTATGCAGCTATAAGAACAGGACAGAGCAGGTTGCTTGTCCTTACATCCAGTGCATATGCAATGGTTGTAATAGCTAATTCCAAATTAACAGAACTATAATTGATAGAGCCTGCATTTTTAACTCCCAGCCATAGTGGCAGGTTATGCAGCTATAAGAACAGGACAGAGCAGGTTGCTTGTCCTTACATCCAGTGCATATGCAATCCATATTTAGTTTCCTTTAGTTTCTTCATTTTCCCCTAGAATCCCCACCCCTTCCTTCAGCTATCCAAGAAACTCTCAGCAAAGTATCAAAATGAATCAGAATATTTTTTTCCTCTCTCCTTTAGAGTGGATGATGAACACTAGACACTCAATAAATACTTATTGAATAAAAGTACAACGCCACAATCCCTCTCAGCAGAAGTAACCTTTAATATTTGATGTATAGCCTTCCCTACTTTTTTCAAAGTAATTTTAAATGATAGTAAAGAGGATCGTGAATTAAACTAGTTACATTGAGATACTCTTTAACAGGGCTTGATGCTAATGAATCTATATGGGAAAGGCTGACTAGTCAAGCATTAGCTCAGAGAAAACTGCATTCATTCACACACTTCATAACACTGTAGGTTGGGAGCTATAAGACACTGTGAAGGATTTTTGTTAGTTTTCTGGCCATTCATTCACTCATTTCTTGACTCATTAAACGTTTATTGAGCTTGCTCTGAACTAGGAACCATGGTTGACACTGGGGAGCAGGTAGACTGGTGATAGAAACAGACATGGAATGGGTGTCAGGTTAGCAAGACACCATTAGGTGTTACTAAGTGGGAAATAGAAATAAGGAACTGAGATGTGGAACAATACCACAAGCAGGATTTGCTGCCAGACCTATATCTAGGCTAGTGCATAGCTTTGAAAAGCAGAACAGCTTGCTATTCACAGTGACCCTCAGGCTGCCTGATGTCGGTGTGTGCTCAGGAGTTAGGATGAAGATACGGAGACTAGAAAACTAGAACGAGTAACACTCTGTTTATATCCCTTTTTGTTACAAACCTCATGTTTGTAATTGGAGACCTACTTGCCGGTAGACATATTTCTGATGAGAAAGGCAGCCACTGTGTCAGAAATTTAATTGTTCCTAAATATCCAGATATTATACTTACATAAACAGAAGAGAAAATAATCCAAGAGTTGGTTTTTCCTTCTCGATGCCTTGAGTTATTGAAAGAGAGCTCCTATTACTCAGGATGCCTGTTTTCTCTTCTTTTTAGCCACCAGTGCAGGTAAATGTTTTAAAGTGCTGCTGTTTACTGTAACTGTGGGCCTAGACTGGCTTTTGGCTGTATTCAAGTCTATATTTTTTTCTCATTGTCTTGAGAGAGAATACTTTCTTTTCAGAGGAAGAGACGGTCCCTCCCTATAAATGGGAAACACACTCTTTATATATTTATCATATTTTAATTGGCAAGAGTTAAAAAAAAAATTAAAACAAAACAAAACAAAAAAACCCCACAATTCCACAAACACAACACAGCCACCATTATGATTTTAATTTATGAAGTGTGCGTCCTTTCCCAGGCCTTTGCAGGCCAACATTACAATCATGCTGGGTGGACATTTCTGCATTTTGTCTCCCCTCCATCATATGACCCTGTCATAGTCCGGTTTCTAGGCTACTACGGTGTCCTCATAGAACCATCACTGTCTCTGATAGCAAAACATAAACCGTATGCAGCACAATTGACAATGGAAGAGGCATTGGAGGTAACATTGAACTTGAACTTGGCTCCTTTTCAGTCTTCCTTTGAGCCTCTGCCCCAGGGCCTTCTTTAGGAGTCACTACCCAAAGCAGGAAGGCTGCTCCAGCCTAGCACTTGTTTTTGTGCCAGCCCTCCATTTTGAAATTGTGCAGCATTTTTGTATTTTTTTTCCACATGTCAGTGTTATATCTCTGAGTCCTGTGACCATTTAGTTTTCTGCTCCATTTCTTCTCTGTTTAGACACCGCCGTGCCCCGTCCTACATACTAATTACTGACTTCTTGCTTCTGCAGCACTTGATTCATTGTGTCACATTTTCCCATGTGAAAGTGGACCAGGCACCTTGGCAAGGAGGTTAATGGATTTCAGAGTCACTCTTATTTAACCCTGGAAGTCACAGCAAAATAAGAACCAGTGGCTGACCCATTTCATAAACCGAGCCGTGGTGAGCTTCAGCAGCAGACCAGTAAAGGATTTCACCGTGGTGCAAGCTTTATAGAAGTTGAACTGGGGTGAACCTTCCAAACTGGGAGTAACTGGGGTTACTTCCAAATGTTGGCTGAACCTTCTTATTTTCTTGTCATTATACCTTTATTTGGGGAACATATGGTGAAGTAGAAATAACTGCAGAATGGGAGACAGTACTTTTGGATTTTAATCAAATTCTGTCATTAATTAGATTGCATGAACTCTCGGTATCAGCAGCTCCACTTTCCAGGTCTCAATTTCCTCATCTTTAAAATGAGAGTGTTTGACCAAATGATCTTTAATATTCTATCTGGCTCTTAGAGTCTATTATTTTAAATAATTTCATTCATTTATTCAAAAACCATTTATATGTATCTTTATTATATTCCAGTCACTGTGCTAAGGACCATAAATACAATACCAAAATCTAGACAAGAAAAATAATTATGTTTTTTTCCTGAGGATGTCTGTAAGGTAACCTTACCTTTAACACAAATTTTACAACACTTCTGTAAAATTTTTTTAAAGTTTTTTTTTTTTTCTCCCTTAAGTTTTACAGGATGTGGAGTTGATCTTAATGCCAAAAAGAGTTTGTTGGTAATTAGGCCCAAGGGGAGTTTGGGAGGGCCTGCTTACCTTGTTAAAATAAAGTCTTCAATTAAGCTGTATAAAGAGAAAAGGAGGGTGAATTACCCTTATTAAATATTACAACCGAAATCCTTTGGCCATTCATCACCGCAAGCTAGGTATTAAATATTGAATAAGACTCCTTATATGTAGGTTCCTTCTTCCAATTCTCTCTCAACGGCTACTTTGGAAGAGTATATTCTATTCTGATTGACTAGGTGAAGCTCTCCCAAGTTCATGCAGGCCTCTGTTTATCTTCCTTTTCTTGAGAAACATGAACAAATGTCAGAAAACTGTTCCAAATTCATTAGAGATAGTATAGATGCAGTGATCACGAAACCTCGGATTTTCATTAAAATTTATTTTGGCTCATCTCTTGGAGGCAGAAGGAGAAAGAGAGAGCTTTGCAGCTGTCCCACTGAACATGAACAAATGTCAGAAAACTGTTCCAAATTCATTAGAGATAGTATAGATGCAGTGATCACGAAACCTCGGATTTTCATTAAAGTTTATTTTGGCTCATCTCTTGGAGGCAGAAGGAGAAAGAGAGAGCTTTGCAGCTGTCCCACTGAGCATGGCAGGTGTCCTTTAAACCTTTGGAACTGGCTCAGACCATGAAAATCCCCTCTCCCTCTCCCATCCTGATTCTCCTCCTTGAAGGCAGTTTGTGTGACAACTTCTTGGCAGAAAAAGACTAATCTACAGCAAGAAGCAAGAGGATCATCATGGTCTATACTCTTATTTTTTTATTATCATTTTTAAAACAACCATTATGTTGTTAGCAATCAGTTGTTCTGTTTCATAACAACCACCGCCATCACTCATATTCCAGAAACTCTTTGATGTCGGTGGGAATGAGCATGCTTATAAACGGCCTGGTGTAGCCTTGGCTAGTTCAAGGGCAGGAGGAGAGGTCTGGTAGCCTTGAAGAGTCCCTGCCTAGTTCTGAGATCTCTCCGCAGCTGTATCTTTGACATCTCTGCAACCATGTTAAACCAGTTCCCATTAATTACCCATAAACAGCTTAACCCTCAACCATCATGTTGAACTGCAGGGGCATATCTATACCGTTCTGTTAATTTTATTTGCTATTGATGACATGCTGTACTTAGGAATTATAATTTATCTTCAATGGTGGTGTATAACTATTAATTTACCAGAGTCCCACAACAGCCCTGGGAACTCGAATCACATTTGTATACCCATTTTTTAAATGATAAGATGGAGACTAGATAAATTATGATATTTTCCTGCCACTTTAGAAGGAAAGCCTGGGTTTGGAGCCCGTTTGCTGTAGAGTTGCTGAGTGTGGCAGTCAATGCTATGTTTGCACAGGAATGAGAAGGACATTCACATATACAGCCTTCTACCCTGTTGTTCTTTTAAAAATATCTTTTGGGTGGCTTGATTTGCTTTTGGCATTCTTTGCCAAATGGGCCTGCCTTACTTTCTAGAGCTGCAGAGAATCATGCAAACTGTCAGAGATTCCAAAAGGATATTTTAGTTCTTGATGTGATGATGTGATTTTTTCTTTCTCTAGGCCCACCATCTGCTCCCCTCAACTTGATTTCAAATGTCAATGAGACATCGGTGAACTTGGAATGGAGCAGTCCTCAGAGCACGGGTGGTCGCCAGGACATTTCCTACAATGTGGTATGCAAGAAATGTGGAGCCGGTGACCCCAGCAAGTGCCGACCCTGCGGAAGTGGGGTCCACTATACCCCACAGCAGAATGGCCTGAAGACCACCAAAGTCTCCATCACTGACCTCCTTGCTCATACCAATTACACGTTTGAGATCTGGGCTGTGAATGGAGTGTCCAAGTATAACCCTAGCCCAGACCAATCAGTTTCAGTCACTGTGACAACCAACCAAGCAGGTAGGAATCAGATCCACTTTATTGTATGATTTGAATGTATATAGAGAAAAGGTTTATGGTGATAACCATGAATGATATTAAAGTTTACAATTCAAGTAGAACCAATTATAAACCTGGGAGCTGTGTTATAATATAAAAGATACTTAGAAGGACATGTATCCATTCAGCAAATATATTTGTGGACACCAACTGCATAGATTGCCCTATACTAACTAGGTGGTGGAGACAAAATGACAGTGTCTAACTGAAAGGGGATGACCCTCTAGTGACCTGAATCACTCCATGCTGGATTTTAATGGGTATGGAAATTATATTGGCTGTTTCAGTCACAAAAGTCCATGCTGGACATCAGAGCACTTACAGATTATGTAGGATTATAAAACTGATTTTTACCAATGCGGAGTGTGGTATTGAGTATTTGCTATGTTTCTAACAAAAACATTAGCAGCTATAGGTTTGATCTTGTTTTTTAATGTAAAATTTTATGCATAATTTACATGGACCTACACTAGAATCAGCATGTAAATGTACATGTAGTTAACAAATTCTCCCTTAAGACATATACTAATTTTGCAGCCATTTTCATAGTTGAATCCAGCATTGACACAGGGACTGGGTGTGTGTGGGGGGAGGCTAGTTTTCCCATCTCTTTCTAATTCAGATGACCAGAAAACATTTTATGTTCCTGACATGTTTCTGTTGAGTTAATCACAGAACTGTCATAAAATCTTGAATATCAAATATTTTCAAAATCTAGATTTCCAGGCTCTGGAGCTTATCTGTATTTCTTCCCTGAAAAAGTTTCCACACCCCCACCAATTTTCCATTGCCAGCTCCCTGTTATTTCTGGAGAGTTAAAGAGGAGCAGGAAAAAAAGACTGTGGCTTATCCTTTTGTGAGGCTCTTAAGGACAACAAACATCACTGGAAAAGGATTATAAATGGCCAATAATTCTATCACCTCTTACTGTACTTTTCTCTTAAATGAATGTTTCAGTAAATGCACTCAATAGTTAAGTAAAATATTGGTACTAATTGATCCTATAGTGAAAAGTATTCCAGTGTCCCAATCCAAAGCCATTACTTTTCCATTTTTCCCTGAACTCTCTAGAATAAATGAAAAAGTTAAAACGTGGGGAAGATTTTGAGTGGGAGCTAGAACGGTGAATCTTTCCAGAATGTATCTTCAGTTACACAAATGTGAACAGTCTTTTTAAAATACATGGTGTGAACAGGTCATCTGGGTAGGCTTTTTTCTTTTAATTCTGTTCTTCTAGGTTGTAAACACTGTTAGTGATCATTAGTTTTATTTTTCTACCAAGGTAACAGGTCATCTGGTTAGGCTTTTTTCTTTTAATTCTGTTCTTCTAGGTTGTAAACACTGTTAGTGATCATTAGTTTTATTTTTCTACAAAGGCTAGTATGATGTAGGAGTTTTTGATAGCATTGCAAGCACTCTGATTGCCAGCTTTTTAGAACAGGTCATCTGGGTAGGCTTTTTTCTTTTAATTCTGTTCTTCTAGGTTGTAAACACTGTTAGTGATCATTAGTTTTATTTTTCTACCAAGGCTAGTATGATGTAGGAGTTTTTGATAGCATTGCAAGCACTCTGATTGCCAGCTTTTTATTAGTTATCTTTTGGAAGAAGACAATGGAAAGGTTACACACAGATCCTGAGAATGTGTATTGGTGCCACTGGTCTCTCTGAGTTAGAAGGAGCCAAAACAGTGAAGGACAATCTCTGTACCCCCTGGAGAAGGAGGTTTATGACCCAGTCAATATTTTTATGTTCTTATACATTTTCGGCTATCATCAAACATATCACTACATGGTGTTCTTAACTGAATTAAAACTAGGAATGGACCTTTTGAAGCCTCATCTATACAAGGTGAAGTCATTCTCTTTGGCCAAGAAAAGCCTGTGGGAGACGTGCTGAGAAAAGTGTTGACTCCCACAGATTTTGGAGGGAGATTTCTGTGACTCTCTGTATACTTCAGGATTCAAGCCAAGATGTTATATCAACTGTTATGAGGCCAAAAAATCCAAACAGCACAGAAGAAAACATGCCAAAAATCCTCCAAAAGAAGAAAATTTGCAAAAACATTACTAGAGAGGAGGAAAGAGTCAATTTTATTAAAAATGTAGGTGTAATTCTTTTAGATCTAGGAGGAAAGTGGAGAGATAAATCCTTTGACACAATGAGGTTTTTTTCTGCCATGGAGAGCAGTCCTGCCAGGAAGTTTGCTGAATAGGACAAAATTCCAGCTCCTTATTTTAATTTTCATAAAGGGTAATGCTGGCAAGCTGTTCAAAATTAAAAATAAATCTTTCAATAAGGAGACCTCCTATGCGGCCAGCCAGAAAGCTTTTCGCTTAGTGGGGAATGGTATGTGTGCTTAGCACTGCCTCATTATCCTACCATAATTTGAAGTTCACTAATTCAAAATCATCAGGATAGTTTATTTTTGATTAACAAGCCCTTTCTACATAGTAGTGTAAATTAATAACGTAGGCCAAAATTCTGGGTGAATGTAGCAACCATAAACTCTATCAAAGCTCCCCTAAGCATATTTACAGACACACAATTATGTTCTAATTGCAGTTGTTCCTGTCATTTCATTACATTAAATTCCTTAAGGACCTCTGCAGGCAATGATGCTCACTCTAAAGGAATACTAGAGTCAATGAATGTCAGCATTTGGCACCTGGAGGCCACCAAGTTTGGTGTCTCTCCATCTTTACTTTGTTTTCACAGAGTTCTTTTTCTCATCAGTAACGTGTTAAAAAAATAAAAATAAAACAAACACACAAAACCTCCTAGATTTTCTCACTCCCTTTGAGTGATGAGGAAACCTTAACAGTTGAGGAACAGCTCCATGAAGTCCAAGTGACTCATCCCAGCTAATGTCAGAGCCGGTACTCGAAACCAGGGACAGTCCTACTCCTGAAAGTACAAAGGTGCTTTCCTTTAAAATTATTAGATAATTAATAGCATTTATGTATTCAGCTTGGCATCCTTCCCAGTTGTGAGACCAGACTATGTAAGTATCTGGGCATAGAAATATGTTTAACCGGGCTTTGATCATTTTAATTGTAGAATGTGGTGTGAATGGGCCTGTGTTCTCACAAAGTTATTTAAACCATTCTAACCCAAATCTTACTGTTGGGGTCTTGAGGGGTTAATAACACCCCTTTCCTCCCCTCCTGGGTTTAAAACCAGTTGATGCAGAAAACAAAGGAAAGCAGAATGTCTAGCAGCTTTACAGCTGATCGGCTGATTGAAGGATGTGAGCCTTATGTCTGTGGCTAAAAGGGCTTGCTTTAGTGACACTCACAGCCCAGCTACCTGACTGTGGGCTCTCTGTGAAGGCAAAGCCTGTCCTGCTAAGGCCAACAAAGGGATGCTCTGCAGGTAGGCATGTAGGCAGATATGAGAGAGCAGAGTGGGTTGAGCTGAGGACATAGGACTTCTCCCAAATTCTCTCATGAGATAAGTCACCCCCACCCTCACCCCCATGCCAGGAGCTGTGAAGGAGAGGTGGGGAGAGGGTAAGGGTAGGGGTGTTGCTCCAGTTGCAGTCGGATCACAATAAAACTTGAGAGGAGAATACACGTGCAACTCTCCTGAGAGTGACTTTCCTACATCACAGGCCAAAGGAGCACAATTAGGTTCCACCTCCTCTATCTTCCATCCTGTAGCAACTGCTCTGTCTTTTGTTCAGGAGCACATAGTCCTGATGTTGATGAAAAATGGATGTGCAAACTTCTGGGTGATTTGTTTTCTAGATGGTTTTCCTTTGGTTTACTTTTACTTAAGTGGACCATCTCAGGCAAATGAATACGGGATGTGTCACTAGGAGAGAAAAATGCTGTATAAAGGAAACAAGATTTTCTGGTCGAGCAACAGAATTGTGAATATTTTTGCTAAAAATGCTGTGATGGCAGCCAACAGTAGCTTAATATCACTGAGTCATCTTTTGCCATGCCTCTCCCAACCACCCATGCTTGGCCTTCTAGTTGTGAGGCTGGAACATACTCTAGATGTATTTGTTTTAAAACATTATGAACCCAACCCTGATGACTGATGTTCTCTACTTACTCCTAATTGCACCAGGGGCAGTGATATCCATTTTCAATTTTCACTTTGCATGTGACACTGTCCTAGATATTTTACAGTTCTCTCTCTCTAGCACAGCTATAATGTCCTAGTGACAAATATCTGTGACACGCTGAGTGTGGAAGAGTTAAAATATCTGATGGATTACATAATGATTTAAACCTAGCTAATCTCTAAAATCTTTTCCAGCTCTAAAATTCTCTGATTCCTTGTATATAGCTATGAGCTGTGAGCTCTGAGCATGGAGAAGTAAGGCTTATTTCCCTATTATGTTCGGAAAGTGGCTTTAAAGGCAATTCCAAGAGAGGCAAAAATTCTAAAAAATGCTTCAGCAGGATTATTAGAATACTTATGAATCCTGCCTCTCCTCCACCTCTCCAATCCTCTACCCTGCCAAAGAATCTATTTTGAAGGGCAAAACAGTAAGATTAGCTGTACCTCTAAGGCAGTGGCTCTCAATTTGCAATTTCTGCCTCCCACCCTTAACCCTGATATTTGGCAATGTCAAGAGACATTTTTCATTCTTAGCCATGTCTAGAGCTATTTTGGTGCTACTGCATCTAGAATGCACAGGATACCCCCCACAACAAGAATTATCTGGTGCAAAATGTCCATAGTGCTAATATTGAGAAACTGTTCTAGTGATATTTGAATAACAGATCACGTGACTTCATAGAAATATTCATCTTCTAAGGGTTTCATAGCCAACTGGGCTTTGCTTGGGCTGGCTTGTGGCTCAGCATATAGGAGAGTTTCCATGTTTTCTGGGTTCCATTGCCCTGTGCTGAGAGCATAATGCTCCCATAAGTGTTCTCAGAGGATAGGCAGTGATAAAGGGCCTTTCAGGTCCTCTCAAGAATCCTTTCCCATTTGTTTTGGCATCACATGAACTGGTGCTGCTTGTGAGACCGGCATTGTTCTCTAGGATCGGACAATTAAGAAAACTGGAGGAAAAAAACCACACCAACTATAAAGAGGCATTGCACCTTGTCATAATGCCACTGTACAGAATGTAGTAGTAGCTATTCAATATGTTTGTTGATTAACACCTATTTACAGTAAAAACAAATCAGTTAACTCTCTTTGTCAAGTGGTGATAAATTTAATAAAACCAAAATAATGAGTAGAGAAAAGAAAATAACTAAGTACAAGAGACACACTGTCTTTTATTACTCAACTGGTAAGTTCCCATTCTTTCTCTCTCTGCCATCTTTTAATTAGACAGATTATGTTATTTGAATGGGATAATGGAGAACAGAGGGAATTCTCATCCCCACTGGGTATAATTGCTACCTGTCTTCTAGACAGTAAGAAGAAAGCTTCAAGGAAATGGTGGGAGAAAGACAAAAATCGTAGAGCAATTGAGTTAGGTAATGTGTTATAGGCATGTTGGAGCCAGGTTTTGTGAGGTCTGACCCACTGGGTATAATTGCTACCTGTCTTCTAGACAGTAAGAAGAAAGCTTCAAGGAAATGGTGGGAGAAAGACAAAAATCATAGAGCAATTGAGTTAGGTAATGTGTTATAGGCATGTTGGAGCCAGGTTTTGTGAGGTCTGAAGCTTGGATAATTTTCGTGATTAAGGGGGGAAAATAATAATAAAAAAAAAACCTTGCAAAATTACAAATATCAAATTAGGAACAGAGCTTTGGAAAGAGGTCGGGCAGACTTATTTACCTTAAGTATATAAAATTTTGCCTCTGGCTAGGCTGAAATGAATGCAATTATCAGTAAGGGGATTATTACATAATTATGCCTAAGAGTGGAAAGAAATAAGGAAGAAAGAATTGATATTGGGGAGGCTAGTTGGACGTGATATGAAGGGCTCTGGAAGACAAAGTCGTAATAGAGTGTGGTTCACACAGTTAGGTGTGAGGGTAGCTCCGGTGTGGGTCTGACGTGTGGCTCGAAACCGAAGGGACAAGAAGAAAGCACATTCCTGCTGATTTTGAGAATTGTATTGGAATACTGAATGCAGATGATATGTGATCAGTACCAGGGTTGTCCTATAAGCTTGAAGGAAGGAAAAGATAAAAACAAACAAACAAAAATAAAGGTTTGTTGATATTTTTAAGGCACAAATATTTGTTTCTTTTAGTGCCTTAGAGCGGGGGTCAGCAAACTCCGACCCAAGGGACAAATGTGATCGTCCACCAGCTATTGTGCAAGCCACTGAGAATGGCTTGTATATTTCTAAAGGGTTGGAAATAATCAAAAGAAGGAGAATTTTTTTGTGACATTTGGAAATTACATAAAATTAAAATCTCGATGTCAGTCAATGTAGTTTTATTGGAACAAAGCCTCACTCATTTGTTCATATAAAGGCTACTTCAAAAAGTTCATGGAAGGATTCGTATTATCTTTTAATTCTGTTTTTTCATGAACGTTTTGAAGAACCCTCATACTGTCTGAGACTGCTTTCACCCAACAGTGGCACAGTTGAACAGCCACAACAGAGGGTAAAAGGCCTGCAAAGAGAATGCATTAACTCTCTCTCTCTCTCTCTCAGAAAAAGTTTGCTGATCTCTGCTCTGGAGTACTAAATCAGCAAAGGGGACCAGTCAGAAAGGAGGTTGATAAGGTGTTGAAATGCCGGTGTCATTTGTGGGAAACTGTTCTCTGGCAAAGGATGTGATGAATTAACACTTAGGCTAATCTCACCTTTGAAACAATTTTTATATTTGGCAAGACATTATTTTTCAGAAGTTTTGACTGTGTAGAAAAATTAACTATAGTAATTAGTGTTTCAAACATGCCTTTGCTTTCTTGTACCACATTTTTTTTCCCATTGACACTGAGGTGTAAATGGGTCATGTGGAACGTGCTATGGGACTTTTCCTATAGAACCGCTGTTCTGATAAGGCAAGGCTCTGCTAAGGGAAGGCGGTGTTCTGGTTCTCTTTAAGTTATGCATTCTTAACAGTGTTGTATGGGTCCTAAATGCTGGAAGCAATTCTCTTTTTAAATGATCATATGCTCAGCTCTTTTACATTGTCCTGTCATAGAGATTATTTCCTCTTTGCCTTTGATCTCAAATAAAGCATGTTATTTTTTCTACCCTTAAGAAATTTAAAGGAAAAACAAACAATGGAACTAGTGAATCTGTAAAATGAAGAACTTGTTCTAAAGAGACATTTTTAAATATTTCCTCTTTGCCTTTGATCTCAAATAAAGCATGTTATTTTTTCTACCCTTAAGAAATTTAAAGGAAATACAAACAATGGAACTAGTGAATCTGTAAAATGAAGAACTTGTTCTAAAGAGACATTTTTAAATCCTTCAGACAGATTGCAAAGCAGTTCTACTGAGAGATTTTGCTGGAAAGTTGTTTATACATCCTCTGTTGTTGGTGCTCGAAAGTGGTAGCTGGTAGGAGAATTCTTTCTGTTCCTGGGTGATTATAGGCCCCATCAAGCATACAGTGAGCTTCAGAGGAGCCAGGCTTTGGTTTTCTCATTAACAGCTCTGGTCTAGCCATGGTCTCCTGGTTTGGTTCGTAATCCCTGTGAAATTCACATTTAAAAACATGAAGTACAATTTTTTTTAGGTGGGAACAGTCTCTGGATTCTAACTTTATATTGAATTTCATTTCCAGAGAATATTGTTGCCACCACTGTAATTAATAGGCATACTGACTAATTATGATCATAATGAAAAATAAAATAAACCAGCAGATACATGATGAGGCAGCCTCCTGTATTCAAGTACCAAAAGTCCCAGTGAGGGGAAAAAAAATAAAAGCTTTCCAAAAGACCCTACTAAATTATCCAACTTCAAGGTTGACTGAGCAGCCGAGACAAATAGTATATCTACAGAGCCTCGTGGTAATATTGCTTAAAAGTAAAAGTTAGGTTGCATTTTTTTTTTTAAAGATGTGAATATTTCACTCTAAGGAGAGGAAGGTTTTATTTATGCTCCCAGGACTGAAACACTATTTTTTCTCACTTCTTTCCCTTTGCTCCTGCATAAATATACATACATGTTCGTTTGGGAAATCCATTCCCCAGCACTCACTTGACAGTCTAATTCTGCTTCTTTTTTCATTTCTCAGTGTTGTGCTTGTTACATCGAACACTGATGCCAGCTTTTACACTCTTCGAGAAGCCATCAAGAGATTTGAAAAATAAGTGCCTGGCTGAGATGAGAGATGAGCAGCACAGGGCTAGCCAGGGTTTTCGATGAGCTTCAAAATTATCTAGTTGTCACTCCAACTGGCTAAATTAATTACTGTCTCCTCAGAGGAGCCAGACGGGACTCCAGAAACCAGTCTGCAACTGAACATCGATGAAAAGATCCAGAGAAACTTTATCAAAGCTTTCATTAACCCCCTGCTGATGTCTTTAAATTGTTTTTTTTTTTTTCCTTTAAACACCCTGAAAGCCCAAAAGCCATGCTGCAGGACTAATCCTGCATTGAGGTATCTTCAATTTACAGGAACTCATTGAAATGCCTCTTCATGTCACCCAAATGTACAGAGCCTTTCTCTGAATCACAGCATTCCTGTGCCATTTTCATGATGTGGGGATATAGTAAGAGATCAGAATCTTGTATCTTGTCTTCAGGTAAAGACTGGTGAGGATTTTTATAAGGCACTGTCATGATAAGCAAACGTTAGCTCTATGCATCAATATTAAAAATCTCTCTTTTATGACCCTTGCCCTACTTTCCCAACAACCTTTCTCCTTTTCCAACACTCACACATGCTTTCTCCTCCTTTCCTTGTGCCAGAAGGAAAGCATGAAAGAGGGTCCCTAGTTTCCTCCCAAACTGCAATAAAAGAAAGATGGTACCAGACATCAGTGTAGTCACTTGCCTAGTGAACACCATAGCTTTCATTGGGAAATGCCACTAATGCTTTGCTCCGCATACAAGGTCAGCACCCAGAATGCTGTGGGAATCTGGCTAGACAGTCAGCAGAATGGCCACCAACATAGGCACAGAGCAGAAGAAATGACTCAGGTTAAATTCGGTCTTTCTCTATTCTGATAAATTGGTAAGGCTGACGATCTAAGTGAACTAGATTGTGATTCTCCTCTGAATCACCTGTGTTTTGTTTTGTTATGACAAAGTGCAAGGGCCACTTTCTAAGACATAATCTATCTAAAATATTAGGCAACAGGTGAAATTACAGTGACTTAGAATATTT
>NW_007729551.1:1949-51883 GCF_000696425.1 Galeopterus variegatus | reverse complement strand
CATTAAAAAGGTGCGAGCTCACAATGGCTCCCTGGAGGTCTGTATTTGTCTAGATAACATATAAAAGCTGTAAATCTGCCTTTTGAATCAACCCTATTTTTTTTTTTTAGCATAATCAGTGTGTATTTTGAGCGTAATAAGTGCGAAGGTGGATAAGAGCACAGCTTCATCCATGTTTCTTTAATAAACAGGAAACACATATAAACAAGCCGGAGATTTTGAATATGCAGCCAGTAGAAAGCTTGATCGAGTGTTCTCTACACTCTCCAAGTCAAGGACTTTTTTTCTTCTGAAAATTGCAGGTGATTCTAAGAGTTCCTGATGGAGCCCTTGTTTGTGTTGAAACCCACTGAATCAAATCCTGATCCTATAGCAACCCCAGGAGAGCATGATTTTAGGAAACTTCCCAGGAGAATGCTTTTGGAGACTTGGGAATTCTTGGAGGGAACATCTTCTCATTCCTCCCTGTTCAAAATAGGTGTAGGGTTATCATAACAGCATGTAGTAAGGGTTCTTGTTGTGTTGCTTTATTTTAATTGAAAGCAAGGAGAACAAGCACAGCAGATGCCACTTCGTGCAAGCTGATTGTCTTATTGTAACCAGGAGCAGGGGACAGAGAATTTGAGAAGCGTACCTGGTGTTTATAGCCCTCATTGTACACTCCAGGGTAGAGAAGTCAACTAATTCAGATACGGCTTGAAGAGGCTGGTAATATATTTAAGGAATCTTCTTATAATATAGAAGTGTATTATTTGGGAGAATGATGCTCTTTAAATCTCACTGTTAACACTTCAGGGGTGCATCTTAGCTGAACGTGTTCTTTATTTTGTTTGTTTGTTTGGAGGCTGGCGAGTGCAGGGATTGACCCCTGGACCCTGGTGTTATCAGCACTGCACCGTAGCCAACTGAGCTAACAGGCCAGCCCTGAATGCGTTCTTTGGATGATGGCTTTTTCTCTTTCTCTCCACTGCTTCCTCCTCCTCCTATGTTCAGAACACACATGAAATAACTTCCATAAAACTGCTCATAGTGTGCTGGAGCCCTGCTCTGGGGTCTTTCTTACAGACCATGCTGTGGGACTATTTTTAGGTGAGATGCTGTTCTAATGAGGTCCTTCCAGGATTTAGGGATTGACTCCTGGGTGGAACCAGTTGCACTGAATTTCACACTTCAGCAAATTGCGATAAAGAGGCGCCCCTGTGAGGTACTGTGAATCCCCTAGTTAAAAAAAAAAATCAAGTCCTAAAACAGTTATAGCTTTCCTAATACGTTCTTTGTTATTCTCTATGACTACAACAGTCGAGTTCTCAAGCACAGATCCAGTTGAGGACATCTATTGGCCTTAATAACATTTTAAAATTTAATAGCTTAGTTGTTTCCGCCTTGGTCTTACAGTGCCTGTAGGAGTTTAAACTATTTGGCACATACAATTTAGTTTCTGGCTGACACCCCAAAATAAAGAAAAATATATAATTCTACGGCTGCAAATTCCCAAGCTTTAAAATCCCTTCTCATAAATTATTCTCCTGTTCCTAACCTATATCATAGCTTTTAAGAGAATTGCTTAGAAGATAGAGTTTCAAATATGAGGGCTACAGGAATATCATTCCATGGCCACATTTTTTTGAGGGCATAGCATGTGGTGACCATTTGTACATGAAGCAGTTTCAGTATACTGGTTGTAATTTAACCCAAAGGTCTCTATCTCTTTTCTCTCTACTCACCAGGCATTTCTTTGTGCTTGTCTACATAGCAAGCAAGAAACTGGACAGGAAAGATTTGGCTACATATAAAACAGACACTTCCTGAGATGATACTAAAACCCAGTTTCTCAGCATTCTAGGATTCATAGATGTTGTCCCCTGAATATTTTAATTCCCAGTGTTCAGAACTTTCCCAGACTTCCATGCAGTGGAACCAAATTGGAAATAGGATGAGGGGTCTCAGGACTTCACTCCCCCATGGCCCTTCTTTCCTTTCTCTCCACTTCTAACATTCTACTTTATCATCCATGGGCACCACTATCAGCCCTGAGCCATTGTTCTCTCAGCCAAGCAACATTTGGATTTGGAAAAATTCCAAGTAGCATAGAACACATCAATTTGCAACCAAAGGTTTACTGACATGTTTCCTCTGCCTATCTGACCCTGGCAGTAATAATCTGTAGCCTATAATGTTATGTTCTAATTTATTCTTTCTCAAATATTTTTCATCGGTTTTTTCTCCATTCTGCCTATGTGTTTCAAATGCAGCAACAGAAAGCTACTAAAAAGTCATTTCAGAGATAAAAAGGACAATGGCTAATAAAAATGCTAAGAAGTTTATATCCACAATTTATGGTTACCATAACTTTTTTTTTTGAGCGGCTCATATGATCTTTTAAAATGATCATTAGAAAAAATAGTTACCCTGTTCCAACTGTGTATGTGATGGAGAATTGGATGGCTTCAAAGATGACTAATGGGACTCTAGACCTTTCTGTCTTTAGGTCACCTCCTTGAATGTGGACTATATCATAAGTGGTCCAAGGCCCGACCATCTGGCCAACATAGAGTGACTATCTTAATGGAATTGGTCTCAGTCCAGGTCTTAGTTGACAGGTGTTCACATCATAAGTGACATTAATTGACTTCCTGGTCTTTCAACTTGGAAGACAGTGGATCATCATTGAGACAGCTATGGGGAAGGAGTTATTTATGATATATTCAAGTTCCATTGAAAGCCAAGGAGTTCAGCTCTTTGAGCTGGCACTAACCTGGTACTTTGCAAATATCATACTTGTGTCTCATGGGTTCCATTAGCTTGAGAAATAAAAAAATAAGAATCTAATTTCAAAAGATTTCCAATAACTCAATGTCTAATGCTGGTTTTCTGAAGTCAATGAGCCTTATGTACTGGCACTTTTCTCTTCATTTTATATTATAATGGTCAGATGCCTCCTATAAAAATTATTACTTTTGTTTGTTGGTTTGTTTGTTTTGAGGTTGAGTACCAGGTCACTTATTTATAACAAAATCTATGGATGATACTCTCTGATGGAGAATTTGATTAAGGCTATCTTCATGCCCTTGTGAAATGGGAATCAATGTGAAAAAGCAACATTGAGAACTAAGTACCAGGTCACTTATTTATAACAAAATCTATGGATGATACTCTCTGATGGAGAATTTGATAAGGCTATCTTCATGCCCTTGTGAAATGGAAATCAATGTGAAAAAGCAACATTGAGAACTTTTTATCAAAATAAATCTCAAAGCATGGAATTAAGGGGTATGGGATTTGTCCAATAAATATACTTTTTTGTTTTTAAAATATTTGAATCAAGAATAAGATATCATTCATTCACCCTCACTCAGGACCATGACCTGAGGATGATTTGACTAGACTTGGAGGAGATTATTAGTATTATTAATATTTTGCACCTTGAAGTTTTCTAGGTTCATCTACTGGCATTTTTTTTTTTTTAACTTCACAGATGATTTAGATGTCCTTATAGCAAGTGGCAAACCCACAACCCTCCTGAATTAGTTATCATTCTTAAAAAGTCAAGATGACAACAGCCACAGCGGATCTATTTGTTGAAACAGACAGGCTCTTTTAGCAGAATGATCAATGTCTTACCCCTTTCTGAAAGGCTTTTCAGAGATAGGAAATCTTCAAGCATCCGATATAAAGTAATGAACAAGGCTTTTTATTGGTCAGTTTCTGGAACAGGCTTTTAAGTATTTCTGCCTGTAAATGTAGAAATCTGAGTGAGAAAAGTAAAAGGGAAAAGCAAAGATTTACTGAGTACATCTATCATCCTGGCTTTTAGAGTCTTTGTGATTAATACATGTTTAATTGGGGACTGATCTAGATGCTTTGGATGTCAGAAAGCTAAATGTTACAGCATTGTCTCATGGTTCCTAACACAGCAGGACAATTAGCAGCTGTCTGAGTAACAAAGAGAACCTGAAGCCCACAGCACAGCTTTTTATTTTCCAGATTTGGAATGCCCAAAGCTCTCCAGTGGAGATGACAGCTTACGGAACAGAAGCCTTGATTAACAGCAGCTAATCCCTTCCCTTTCTCTTTGCTGTATTTCTGCTCAGTAGAAGAGAATGTTTTTCTTACACTACTCTCCATAGTCCAGATTAATTTTGCAGGGCATTGTAAGCCATGGAGGGTTTCACTTTAGCCAGGGCTTTCCATCCAATAATTTCAACTAAGAATTGAAATGTTGTATACATTTTTAACATATTTAGGCCCAACATGAACACTCATCTTGCATTCAACGAAAAGATATGTTTTTTGTTTGTTTGTTTTTTTATTGCTGTTCCTGGCTTTATCCCATTTTCTTATCTTAAAATAATTGTTTTGCTCAAGCAAATTCTTATAAATCACCTTCCAATGAAAAGACTTGTTGTGCTGTTTGCCTGAAACTGGCATTCTTACTTCACAAAATACACACACTGGATCCTGCCATGTTTCTGTTGGCAAGTGTCGGGCTATCCTTGTCAGAAACTGCCAACAAATTTCTTAGTAGGCAAGGAGAAAGTATAGCAGCAACTCTCAGATGAAACAGAGGACACACTCAAATTGCAGCAGAGATACTTGAGTTCTCCTTAAGTGACTTTCTGTTAATCCTGGTGGATGTAGGCCTTGGTTTTGAGATGAACTGTCGCCCACTTGTAACTCTAGAACTAATCCTATGACTATACATGTAGTAATGCTAATTCAAGATACTAGCTATTTTTAAGAAAGTAAAACAGGCATTTAAATAATGCATTTTCTTCACTACAAAGAGCAGGTATGGCTGTATGGCTCAGGTATTAAGTGTAATAATAATAATTGTAACACTTCATCCTTAATACTCTTAGTTAACTCTTGTATTTGTTTTATAACCTTTTTATTGTGAAATATTATACACATAAAGAAAAGTGGGCAAGACTCAAATGTATTGTCATTAAATCATCACAAACACCATTATTCAGGTCAAGGAACAAAATAATAGAACAATGTTAACCTTCCAGAACCTCATCTTGCCCCCTTTACCACTTCCCTAACTCCAAATACTATTGCTTTACATCGTAATTGAATTTTGGGGGTCTTATTCTTATCTCAGCTTTTCGGGTTAGTTCTAATATGAGGTGATTCATCACCAAAAGCAAGGTTTGCCTATGAACAGCGATTGTGTCTGACTAAACTCAGGATTTCCAGCAACCTACAATGTACATAGATAGCCCTTTACCTAACATATAGCCGACCTCATTAAGACTTACTCTGTGGCTGCCACTGTGGCATAACAAGTCACTTAACCTTCAGGTTTCCAATTTCTTTCCAGTGAAAGGAGAAGAGACGAGGCTCTTTCTATAGATCAATAGTTGAGAATATAGGTTCTAGGACCAGACTTTAATTTACCACTTTACAAGCTGTAACTTGGGGCAAGTTAGTCAAATTCTCCGTACCTTATTTTCCTCATCTATAAAATTCCTCATCTATAAAAACTCCTGTCTAGAATTTTTGTGAGGTTTATATAAATTAATTCATGCAAGAAATTTAGAACAGTGCTTGGCACATCATAATCATTTAATAATCGGTAGTTCAGTGTGTGTGTTATTACAGACATGTGGCATAGAGGGAGGACCGCATACATGACTTCTGAGTCAGGCAGACTTGGATTTTAAATCTCATTTTATAGCTTTGGTCAAATTATTTAATTCCTCTGTGTCTGAATTTCCAAATCTGAAATGTAAGGGTGATAATTATAACCTCCTCGAAGAGCTGTGAGGATTAAATGACATTAAGTAAGTGCAAGTGCCTTGCAGGGGAGGCCGGTAGCCTCGATTTTTGCTCACTTACTTGTTCCCTGTTTAGCTGTGATTCACACGGCCTAAGTCTTCTCTGCTTGAGCTGTTAATTGCACCACAAAGACTAAACTAACTCTTTTCTAAAAAGAAAACTCAACCAAGCCATTTTGAGAACCCCACTGTCTTTCCCATTTAACATTAACACAAGCTCAGCTGAATCTTTTAGCCCAGTATTTTGTGATTCTGTTGAGTTCATTCGCTGTTGGAAGATTGGTGGCTGTGATTGTGTCCCTGTGAGGCTGTACTGCCTCTGTTGCCAGCTTTGCTGACCTCAGGGCGGCCGCTCCAGTTTCTCACAATTGAGTGGATATCTGTGCAGCGTGCGTGGCCAGGAGCTGGGGTTCCCAGGAGGGAACCTGAAGGCCATTTAGGCAGCTTCAAACCACAGATCAATCTTCTGCGGGCCATGATGCCACCTCATCACTTCATTTGAGGTAGTTGTTATGAAAATGCCTCTCTTTTGCAGAGTGGCCTCACTTCACTTGAATGGGTACCTGCTGTAAATGTCAGTCAGTGGGTTATGACAACAGAAAATTATTTTCTGCTGAAGTCACATGCAGTTGGTGGTGAGGAGGGGAGGACTGGTCTGGGGCTTCCAAGATAAGGCTGGACATCAACCTCTGGGGGACCATTTATGGGTCAGGACTAGAAGAAGAGTCATCACTTCAACCCATATTCCATTGTCCAAAACTCAGTCATATGAACCACCCTAGATGCAAAGGCATCTAGGAATGTAGCCCTTGGCTGGCAGCTCCATCCCAGGAACAGCTTTTTAAGGGAAGGGAGCTCATATCTTTGGACAATTAGCCAGAGACCAATCCGGACATCTTCAATTTCCCTATGCAAACACTTAAGATGAAGGCTAAGAATAGCATTGTGTTCTATTATTTGAAATAGTATTGATAGCTCACTGTAAAGAATTTGTTGAAAATAATCTGCTACCCATCTTTCTGGGGGAAAAAAAAATGAAGTGCCGTCCCATCTATCTGGGGAAAAATGTCTTCTAAAATTTTGGTCTCATATTTAACCAAAAATTAGGACCTTAGAGTTAAAGACTTTATAAATTCTTGCTCTTGAATCATTTAGTTAAGGCATTATTAGTGCTCCAAAATCAGATTCTTAAAATCATTGGAAGCCTGGGTTAATTGTGTCCTTCAGTAAGTGTTATTGCACACTGCTTTATTTTATAGTATCCATTTAAAATCAGCTCTGTACTGACCTTGGAAAGCACTTTATGGAACAAAAAATGCATTCTTCATACAACTTAAGTATAAGCTTAATTAATATGAATAATTCGATATTTAAATATAAATGAATTCATTTAATTCAGAGTCTTCTAAAGGTTTTGGTTGAGAATTTGGTTCTATACTTTTGTCACATAGCAAAAAAATTCTGTATCAATTTCTAAACCTTTTGCTTGTTTGCTTTAAAAATAATACCATTCTTGACTATAAGAAAATGTGCTCATATATGGATTAACAACATAGCAACTAAAAGCCGTGCAGCGCCGAACTGAGTTCTTATATTAGTGATGTATCCATGGAGGGTGTTTGGGGATTGAGTCTTTTAATGATTTTACCTTAAAAAAAAATAGCAAAGGGTTAGCCCAGCTGATTGAATGTGCTGCAAATGAGATCATGTGTATGCGAAAGCACTTTGTAAACTGTTAAGAACCGTAACATTCTGTCATGGTAATGGTAAAAAAAAAAAAAAAAAGTATAGAAATAGTTCAGTGACGTTTGGTGCCATAGGTATTGCTGATCTCTGGAGGAGAAATTCTTCTCTCCCTTTGGTGGAATTTTGAAGAAGGCAATTAATATTAGCACCAGAGTTCTTAGCATCACTGAGATGCAAAAACCTTAATCACAAGGAAATCATTAGTGCTCTGAAGCATTTAATTTTGATGCTTGACAGCATTTTAAAATGCACAAACCTTTGATAAGGAGCAAATCAGAGCCATCGTATTGAATTGAGAAAGAAAGAACAAAAACCACCTTAAGCTCCAAGTAATTAAATTTAAATATGGTATTTGCATTATGCAGAGGTACGTATAAACTGCGGGTTTATTTTTCCTATCAGTGAAAGAACCCTTGCGTAAACATCATCTATTGCAATCCAGATCCTGGGGAGGGAAAGGTAGCCCGGCTGTGGTTAAGTCATCTTCTCTCCAAACACTGGCCATTGTGTTGCACTGACATCCATGGTTCAGGTTTCTGGACTTTCATAAAGGGCTGTTTTTACTCTCCCTTGCCCACAGGCTGGAGACCTTTCATTGCATCCGTTTATTTCCTGCCTCACCTCCTCCGCCCTGCTAATTTGAGCCAGTAATGAAATGCAGTCAGTCTGTTTCAGCTGTTCTCTTTTTTCCTCCCCAAGTTCCCTCAACTGTTTTTTAATTCATTGCTTACTATGGTAGGACTCAAGAAAACAGTTTTACAGCCGAGGAGCCAAGTGAATTCTTCCCCTTTCCTTTCTCCATATCTCTTTTCTCTTCTCCATCCCACTTGGGTGTCACAAGTACCAAACCGCTGCAGTAAAGTGACTTGTAGGTGTTTAATGGCAAGTCATTGAGGAAGCAAATAAAAGAAAATCACAGCATTACCTTCTGTGGGGAGCAAGGACTGCTGAGCTTTGAACCGAAGAAAGTGAAATTTACCATTTTCTTAGAGGGAGCCACCTCTGTTTGACATCAAAGCATCTCTTGTAATTCTTCCTTGGGAAATGCACCACTGCTAGTGAGTGTGATAGAGCCCCCTAATCTGTGCTATTTCTGCTTATCAAAAACACACACAGAGATAAAACCCGTGTGTGCCTTCTGAATGCATTGTGGCCTGCTCTCAAACGAAATGTAACCACAGGTACATAGCAAATAGAGATTCTATTTAGAAAGCATTCTCAGTTTCTCAGGGATATGTGGAATTTTGAACACAAAGTATTTGGGGGTGCAACTTATCTTGGCTTTCTATTAGAAAGTTCAGACATTCAACTGCCAAGTTTTGGTGAATTTTTCCTTTTTTCCTCTTTTGGTTTTTGCTCCATCCTTCAAAAATGGTATTTTACTTCAGTTTTGCTTGTTTTCAATGGGTATGTGGAAAGACAGAGTCTGTTCCAAATGCTTAATCTTGCTGCTCCTACTGTAACTGCAGAGGGCTCTCTAGTCTCCCACCCTCAGGCTTCAATAATATGTCCTTTTGGTGGATGTTCAGAGAATACTCAGCAACTTCTCCTGGCAGTGACTGACTTTAGTTACACCAGTGCATCTTTGGAGGTTAATTCTAGTCTTATAAAACAAAGGGATGCTTGGGGTCATCTCTGGATTTAGGATTATGTCTTGGGAATCTCAACACCCCTGCATGTTTGTAGTTAGGAAGTCAGGAGAACTATTTGCATATGCTTTAGAGATACAGAGGAGAAACACAGCAAATTGTCAACACCATCATCAACCTAAAGAGCAGTCCCTTAAAATGCTGTCTGGAACAGGTGCAGCGAAGCCTCCTTTTAATGTTAACTTACATTTGAATGACATTTTACAGCCTGTGTATTTGAAAAATATTCAGAAGTATCACATATACCTTAGAAACAGAGACTCCATTTATAATTAGAATTGTCATTTGCTTCACCTCTAATTGTCATATCTTAGTTAACCTAAATAACAAAACTAAACCCACAAAAGGTCATCTGAAACAGGTGCAGATGGAAAGTTGTTTTAAGGTTGGCTTGTTCCTGGTACTCTATATTTAGAAAACTTTTTACTGTCTACAAAGATTTTTCAGATCAATTTTAACACTTAGTTCGCTTTTATTCATTCAACAAATTTACTGAGCATCTACTATTTGCTAGATATGATCTCGAATATTGGGGATACAGAGAAGAACAAGTTATGGAGCATACATTTTAGTAGCTTACGTGCTTCTATCTGGAAGGTAGCTATTTTACAAATTGGAAAACGAAGATGACAAAGTTTAAGTAACTTGTCCAAGATGGCTACTAGTAAATGTTAGAGCCATTTATTTTTTCAAAATTCTTTTAAAATCCATTGGTTTTGCCACCAAATTAGTAAAGTGAAAAATACTTGAAATGTGTGGATCAAATTTTTTTAATCTTTACCTCATTTCCTATGTCATAGCCAAACATGTCCCCAGAGAACCAGGGTGTGTGTTAGGCCCTGAAAATTCCAGTCCTATTTGTGGGAGGTGCACTTTGCTTTTCCATTCTTCCCCCCTTCTGCCTCCTCTGTATGCCTGCAAGTCTTAACCACACCTCGTGAGCCTTTCTCCAATCCTTCCAAGGTTATCTTTGCAATCCACAAGGCGTTCCTCCTTATTCAGGCTTCTCGTCCCAGACACTGCCTTTCTTCAGCCAACTAGTGTTTCACTTTTGAAACACAAATGCCTCTTTAGCTCTATTTTGGATTCCTTAAGAGAAGACTTAAAGAATATTTGTTGAATGATTGAACAGATGTGTCAGCATCATTTTTAAGTGAAAAAGAAGAGGAAATGAGGAACACGTTTTGGATTAAACACTACTGAAATCCCCTTGAGAGTAAATAGGAAAAGATGGTTTCAGATACGGGCATCTCAGAATTGGTCCCTGGAAATTCTGCTTCAAAAGTTTGAAAACTATGGACTTCATTGAATTACATCATAAGTCTTTTAAAACCACCCTTTAGTATTGCTTGCCTTTGTAAGATGGTTTCAGATACGGGCATCTCAGAATTGGTCCCTGGAAATTCTGCTTCAAAAGTTTGGAAACTATGGACTTCATTGAATTACATCATAAGTCTTTTAAAACTACCCTTTAGTATTGCTTGCCTTTGCGATTTTTATATCCATCATTTTCTCTAATCATACTACGGTCAGCTAGCATCACCAGCTCTCTTTGCTGTGTTATGTTTGAATTCTAGCCATTAAAGAATGCCTGCTTTTGTCCAGGGACACAAAACTTCCCATAAAACAAGCGTCTTCTTTAAAAAAGAAGTCTGTGGGTAGATAGGAATGCTTTTCAATCAAGATGCATCTCTTTCTGTTAGTGGCCATGAGCCCCCCCGCTCCTCCTGGCTCCCCCTCACCGACTCCTCAGCAGGTGGATTAGTGTCTCCAGATGCAGCGTGCTGAGAAAGCACCCTCTTCCTGCTCCTCCCCATCACCAAGAGAGCCTGAATAAGGAGAGGGTTAGGAAGAACTGTCTCCTTTTAAATTCTAGAAAAATGGGTCCTCTGAGTTGACATTAGAAAGTGTCTTCTGTGGGAAACTATTATGAAACATTCCCCATCTTTTTTTCAGTTGAAAAAAGGCTAAAGTATAAGATGGTACTTAATCTGGTACCGAGGACTGGATTCTGTGTGGCCTTGCCTACCTGTCCCCCAGCTTTGCCTTGTGCTGTGGGTGGTCATGAGGTATGTGCCGCGTGGATGAATCTGTATTGAGGAAGATCCTTGTCTCTGCAAGGCTTTGGAATGTAAATCAGAGAACTGTGAGGCAACTGAGAACCTTTTTTACTTCTTGGTCTTGTCACGTTGACCAAAATTCCTGCTAGGACTAGAAGTCCTCTTTTAACCAAGGCATTGATTTGTCAAAATTCCTATTGAGCCATATATTTGGGGGGAGTGTTCAATCTCTTATTTTATTATTCTGTTACCCCCTCCTCTAATTATTTTAGCAAAAGGCAGAGCTCTGGGGTATTAGGATTCTGGATCTAAACATTTCTGAATGGGGTGGATTTGGGCAGCATTTACCAAAATGTGGAAACATATCAGTGGTGGCATCAGAGATGATTTTAGGGAAGACACAGATGGGATGTTACATAATACGGAATCATACTGTGTGAAAGTTAATTCCTTTTCAATTCTCTTTTAGTAATTCTGAGTACACAAGGTCAGAATCTCAAGTCAGTGCCCAAGATACCCGATGCTTCTCAAGACTAGCTCATCTCTCTTTTTAACCAAACTTGGAGGAGAAAGTGTTCAGCAAACATTGATAACATTGTTTTATATACATATTGTATTTATTTTTATGGTTATCTGCCATTAATTGCAAGTGATAGCAGAGTTGCATTTATACCAGTAACTGGGAAGTTTCTTTTCAAATATAACCGTGGAAGTTGTAAAGAGTGTGTCTATTGAAGAAGAGTATTGCTTGAATCAGTACTAGTGGGTGCAGAGGCATGTGGCAGCAAGTGGGTAGCATGGGAGGACTGATGCTTGGGAACCACTGGGGTAGGAAAGATTGAGAAATGTCATTGCCAAATGCCTTGTCTAGGGAAATGAGCCCCAGGCAGGCACAAGTGGCAGGGTGATGGCTTCCAGATGCGCAGTTAGAGACTGCATTGAAAACAGGTAGAAAAGGTGAGGGAAGAACCTTCATGTTGCTTATGATGTGAAGAACATTCAAGTGGCCTTCCTTCCAAAGTGGCAGTATGGCAAAGCCCAGTTTTCCTTAAACTGGTGTTCTTGGCAGAGAAGGTAAGAGGCTCTCCTTCAAGGGCAGGAGTGACTGCCATATTATACTACAATGCAGGTGCACATTTAGGTACATTTCCCAACCTCACTTGGACATGGATTGCTTTTGTCACTGTGCCCTGATAACATGCTTTTCTGAAGAGCATCTGGTCAATAAAGAATTCAGTCTTTGCAGCCACACAGCATAATACTTTCTGTGAATTAGAGCTATTTATTCCACTTTTCCCTGGTTGCATTTTTATAGTAGATCCTGAAGACAAATTCCAACCCAGCAGTTTCTGACTCTCCCCAGCCTAATATTCTCTTTTCATTCAGTCCTTCTACCCTCTCACTTGTGATTCTCTTTCATCTCTCATCATCTCCCATTTTTGACAGCCAAGTCAAGATACACTTCTGTTGGTGTATTCTCACGTTTATGCATATCAGTTTTCCAAATAGGGCTGCATCAGAAATATTATATTAGTTAACATGATTAAATTGCTAACTCCCTG
This sequence comes from Galeopterus variegatus, assembly GCF_000696425.1. Classification (NCBI taxonomy): domain Eukaryota; kingdom Metazoa; phylum Chordata; class Mammalia; order Dermoptera; family Cynocephalidae; genus Galeopterus; species Galeopterus variegatus. The sequence continues at coordinate 39,086 of NW_007729551.1, read as the reverse complement.
CTTGAGATTTTTAAAATTAATTAATTAATTATTGTTATTATTATTTTAACATTCTAAGATGTTATTGTGGAGCAGTTGGGGGAGGGAGGAGAAGAAAGGGAGGAGGATACGTGGCAGGAAGAGGAAGCGGGGGCATGGTCGAGGCCCATGGCAACCCCCTCATTCTTGGTAGTGACTTGGCTGGATGTGGACTTTGGGTGGCTGTGTTTGAGCCCCTCGGCACTCCCCACAACCCAGGAGCCCAGGGTACTTCCAGCAGTGGCTTGGTGGTCTTCCCTGGGCTTGATGAGGACAGCGGGGGGTGTGGCTGAGGCCCTTGGCCCCCCACCACCCTGGATTGGGAGCCTGGAGCACTTCCAGCAGTGGCCAGGTGGTCATTGCTGGGCTGGATATGAATGTTGAGGGACATGGCTGAGCCCCTCAGCCCCCCCCACCCCCCACTCTGGCTTGGGAGCCCAAGGGGCTTCTGGTCCTTCTAGGTTTTATTTTCTTTGGTGGTGTTAGACCTTTACAGGTTAATATCAGAACTTTGTCTCTGATCTGTGGGGTTTTGTTTTTTCTTTCAGTTCTGTTTTGGATTGTTTGCTATTCCCACCAATTAAACTCTGCACTGGAACTAATTTGTTGTCCTTTGCTTACTTCTAAACTGGGGGAACTTCCTGTGGGGACCAGCACTTGAACCCTGTGGATGAACTAAATTGCTGATTAGCTGCTGATTCTCTAGGGAAGGCATTTTGGGCAGCTCAGGTTTTAATTGTTGACTTAGTAAACACTTCCAGGTCTTGTGAGATCTGGTACACCTGGATCTTGTGTGGAAACTCTGATCTGGGCCTGAATCTTTTCAGCAAACTGTTTCCCCTGCAGTTCTATATTCCTGACCAGTCTCCACTGAGTGGTCCTCTCCTCATTGGAGGGCAGATCAGCTGTCCTTACTGTGCCCCATTGTTCCCCCAGTGAGCCTGTCTCCCCCGCCCTCTGAACTCCAATCACTTCCCATGGGATGGGCTGTGCACCGGTCCATTGCGATGACTCACCAGCCTCTGAGTGGCTCCCTTTTTCAGTTGTCTGTGGCCCCTCATTCCTGTGTGGGTCCACGGGAACCCAGGGACCACCAGGGCCCTCCTCTCCCCTGCAGCCTCCAAGCAACTTCATACGAAGAGCACAGCTGTGGCTTTTGCCGGCTCTTGCTCCATGTGCTCACCAGGGCCAGGTTTGAATATGGCAGGGGATCGAAGTGGTTGGAGTGGCCCTTGCTTTCTCTCATCGTAACTTCTCCTGCTTTCATGAACTCAGTAGTCTCTCCTCTTCCCCTCAGTTCTAGCTGCTTGAGATGTTCTGAGCACCTTGATTGTACTCATATTCCCTTTGAGTGGTCACAGGGACACTGCTGCTCAAACTTCTACAATGGTAGAAATCCCATTCATTTTGCATGCAGCAGTTTTGTGATAACCCAACCACAGAGAAGGTGTCTTAGGTCACTAGTGTCATCGGAGAACAGGCAGGCGGTTTCCTTCCTTCGCTGTTGGTGATCAGGATCTGACCCAGACCATTTCTGGGAGAAAGTTCATTTTATAATTTTATGATTTTCCTCCCTCCTGCTTTCTTTTGAACTGCCTTACTTTTCTATTTCATTTCTCAGTCCTGAACATCAGAGCCCCATTTTATGGAGTCCATGCTGAAGTACTCTGTTAGGCAATATGTTTATTACCTGGAGTGAAATGCTTTTCACAGTCAGACAGTCTGCTTAGCCTCCTTGCTACCTCCATGGTTAAGGACAATGGCTCTGTGTCAGCCAGTTTAAAAAGAGAGAGAGAAAGTGTGTGTGTGTGTGTGTGTGTGTGTGTGTGTTGGGGGAGGGGAGCCTTAATGCATGTAATGAGCACATTTCTGTGTTTCATTTTCCTCAAGTTCAGTGGCTTCTGTGTGTCTGCCACACACAGCTTTGTTCATCCAATTTGGTATTATTAACCTTGGGGTAGCCCTTGGTGGAGGGCATGTGTATCCACTGTATCTTTCACTTGTGTTTATGTCTGAGATCCAATCTGGAATAGCTTTGGGATCGAAAGAGAGAGAAAGTTATAGAAATAGGGAGGTGTGTGTGTGTGTGTGTGTGTGTGTGTGTGTCCATCTTGAGGCATTCCTAACAGAGATACCAGGCTGTCAAATAACCACCTCCAATCCACGGTCCCTGCTGGACTGGCTTTAGCTAGAAGACTCCGTTTGGTAACGATGGTGTGTCTGGTTGGCTTACTCTGTCAAGGTACCGACAGATCTGGTCAGGTGGGTTTGAGGATTTTCCCATTTCACTTTCAGTGACAATTTATTTTACTTTTTCTCTTTTCTCCTCTGAGTTAGGGGTTAGGAGTCATGTGTGTATTGGGAAATGGCAAGAGGATGACCCAACACTAATATACGGTTCCTTAGTGGCCACTTTTTGACATTTGTTTTTCCATATTTCCACAATGTGGGAACAAAAAAGAACATGCATACAATTTAGGAGGCCCCCTAATCTCTGGTTCTACAGGCCAGCTTGGTCAGATAAGATTAAGGACTTCATGAATGCTCCCTGTTCTCCCTGGAGATGGCACATATGTCCCGGCCATTGTTGGTCGCAGCAGAGCTGGATAACAGCTGGCTGGAGGTGCAACCACCACAGTGGAGAAGCAAGCCTTAGGCAGCCTGGCTTTATAAATCTCAAGTATGTCCCTCTTCTCCACCCCCAATAACACACCCAGTAAAGGACTGCTTTTGTGTCTGTCTCAGTGGATAGAGGAAGATTTGCTACTCTGAAGGCAAAAGCATTATTTCAACTCTTGTAAAATAGTTGCAAAGTGCCATATATGTCCAGAGAGACCATCATGGCTTTATTTGTGTTCTTCATTATTTGCATGCTTGTGTTCAAACTGAAAACTCATACTGTAATTAAGCAGTACTTTTATTTATATTGGAAAGTGTATAAATTGTTTACCTTCTGGCATTCCCTACAGTACCCATGGAAGAGTTGCAGATTCTCTTGCTTATATAAAATTAAAGAACAGGAAGATGACATTTATATTGGAGGTAGGATGAAATGCAGCTTTACTGAGCTTAAAAAGAGGTCTTCCAGAGGCTGCCATGGCTTGCAAAAGGTCAAAAACCAGACAGCATCGGATACCTACAGCCTTTCATGAGGAATGGCTCTGGGTGCTTTGGAAGTGATGCTGTAGTCTTGTGGACCCAGCAGACTTTTACCGCAGAGATTGTCTTTTTAAGGCAAACCACACACATATCAAAAAAACCAAAACAAAACAACAACAATAAAAAAACATTGCAGAAAAAGATAAGGAGCAAAATGGTAAGGGAGGAAAACAAGATAATTCTTCATACTTCTCTTATGTAAAATGAAATCATTAACTGATGCCACTAAAAACATTTTTTTTTTCCTACAGTAAAATGTCTTTTGCTTTTTGGTTTTCCCCAATAGCACCATCATCCATTGCTTTGGTCCAGGCTAAAGAAGTCACAAGATACAGTGTGGCACTGGCTTGGTTGGAACCAGATCGGCCCAATGGGGTAATCTTGGAGTATGAAGTCAAGTATTATGAAAAGGTATTGCTGGAGCTAGATTCCTTCCTTCCTTCTTTCTCTGAACCACCACAGGAAGCACTACAGGCTCTCCCAGCCAGGGTGGTGGGGCACCTTGGGCCTCAGCCACACCCTTCTGACAACCAATGAAGTCAAGTATTATGAAAAGGTATTGCTGGAGCTAGATTCCTTCCTTCCTTCTTTCTCTCTCTCCTTGCCTTTCTCTCTTCTTTCATCCTTCCTTCCTTCTTTCTTTAGTTATTGGCCAATTGTAGATTGTTGAACAACGATGAACCCCAAAACCAAATGCATTTTGCTTCCCAATCAAATCTGATTATAACATTTATTATTCATTTAGTTATCTTGAAAAATAAAAAAAAACCCATCGTATTCTAATATTAACTATATTTTATCTTTTTAGTAATGGAAATCAAGATAGCTCAGAAGTTCTAATCTATAAACCTTCTATCAGGGAGAGTGACACATAACATTTGAAATAATGATCTGTTTAAGTAGATCACTGCTATTTAGAATGAAGGTGTGGGTTTTGATGATTTTTAATAGAAAATCAGGGAAGGAAAATTATGTTCTTCAGCCTCTTAAAGTTATAGAAAGGCATTATTTTTACAAGTAACTTGTCTCTCTTAAAAGATAGAATTCTGAAGACAGCTATTTGCATTAAAGGTTGTCTAGAAAATGAACAATTTTCTCTTTCTTTTTAAAAATAATCATTTATTGGCTTCCTTATTAAAAACAGAAAAAGGACAGGATTTTTTTTATTGAAACCATATTATAACACTTGACATTTTCTAGACTGAAATCAGAAAAAGACAAGGGACCTTCTGATGGTAATTATTTTTTTTTTTTTAATTGCTGGGCATGGAGCTGAAAAAGCCACCAATCATCATTTAATGTTCTTTTCAAAAGAGATTATGAATAAAGATGTGGATACAGTCAGGGTCAACAACAGTCATACCTGAACTCCTCATTTCTTTCAACATCTAAGAACTGACAATAGTACTTGTAAAACTCAAGAGAATGGGGGGTATACAGACTTACCGATCTCTGTTTATGTTCACCTTCCGAGTGGACTGATGTGGCTCATTCAATATTGCACTTAGAGTAAGGATTTATTTTGCCACCTTCACCAATTTTATCTTCCTGTATCGTAGGATCAGAATGAGCGAAGCTATCGTATAGTTCGAACAGCTGCCAGAAACACGGACATCAAAGGTCTGAACCCTCTGACTTCCTATGTTTTCCACGTGCGAGCCAGGACAGCAGCTGGCTATGGGGACTTCAGTGAGCCCTTGGAGGTCACAACCAACACAGGTAACGAGGACCACCCACAAGCAAATCATTCTGAGGCTCTTTTTATAATACAGAGTGAATCCCATTAAGGTGAAATCTATGGAGCAGTACATAATTTTTGGTTAGGCGAACATTCTATTGCAATGAATGTTGCTTGAAATAAGATAGCCAATATCTGTAACTTAGAAAACCTCATGCTATTTAGAGAAGAGCATTTTTCAAAATAGTATCTGCTCTGTCTTTTCATATGAATGAAAAATGTTGCCTCTTTTTCTCATTTTTGAGCCTTCTATGAATCATGAAAAATGGGATTACTAAACTGACTAAGTGAGGGTTGTGTAACTACCCTACGTTAAGATAAGGAATTTTCTCTGGGAGAAAATGAATGAAAGGGCAAGATTTTTTCTTTTTTTTTCCCCTATGTATTTCTATAAATCTGTTTAAATCAAGTCAGATCAGTCTTTTTTTTAAAGCCCCTTTGGACAAACATACCAAATCTTTAAATACTGTAAGTTGGACCAACTGGGTGATTGAATCAAAAATGTTTACAGAGGGGCCTACCCATGAACAAGCAGTTTGGATAAGATATCTCCACCTCCTTAATTCACACACCAAAAGTGGGTCTACTTGATCACTAGATGGGCCGGGCGGCAGGAGGTAAAAAGTAATTTTACTGATGAATTGTTGGATAAAAGAAGAAGAAAAAAGGCACAAGAGAAAGTAGAATTGAATTTGAAGTGGATCGACATCCTTTGGGATTATCCAGGAAGGCTACAAAGAGGAGAAGTAGCTTTTGAACTGGTCACTAATAGGCAGGTTTTTGATAGCTAAGGGGGAAAGAGGGCCGTTCAAAACTTTGTCCTTCTTGAAATTTCCAAGTGCATTTCTAGCTTGGAAATACATTTGATCATTATATAAGAGTTAGGGTGGGGTTAGAAAGGAAAAGAAGAAAAAGTCATGAATTATGTTTATGATCATGTTTACTAAGAGTCTTGTGAGTTTCTTCATACAATTATAAAAAGAATGTCTCATTAAGGCTGTCTTAGAAAACTCTGTTGCATGAATATTTAACGAAGGGCAAAGAGGCTGTGAGCATTCCAAATGGCTTCAGAAAGTTGAAAATTGTGACCCAGGCAGAAGTTCTTCTTAGGACCTTCCCAAAGGTGACCCTTGTGGAATTGTCATTCTCAGTGCCTTCCCGGATCATTGGAGATGGGGCCAACTCCACAGTCCTGCTGGTGTCCGTCTCAGGCAGTGTGGTGCTCGTGGTCATTCTCATCGCAGCTTTTGTCATCAGCAGGAGGTAAGCCCCGAAGCCCTTCATGGCACCACCTCCTCCCCAGTGTTTACAAGGGGGTTTTTGTCTCCTTCACTCAGAGCTAAGGCTTTAGTCAGCATCATACACATGGTGTGTGGATCCCAAGCTCCCACCTTGCTGCTCTGATCTTCAGCCCCCATGGAGCTTCAGCTAGACCTAGATGTCAACCCACACTGCTGAGGGAACGACGACCCAACTAATTCCAGGAAACCAAGCAGAAAAGCAAGCCAGTGGGAGATTTCTAGATACTCCAAGCTGTAAGGTGTTACCTTTAGCCCTCTCATAAGCATGTACTTAGAAAAGTAAGAAAAGCCACATGAAACTTGGGCACCAAATTTGAGCTCTGCCATTTGCCAGCTGTATTACTTACCTTCTTTGAGTCTTTCTCCTTTATAAAGAGGGAGAATGATATTTGCCTCAAAGAGTTATTGACTGGAGAATTTCGAGAGGCAAAATAGATAATACAGCACACAGAAGGTGTTTCGAAGTGATATTGTTAATAAAATGGTGAGTCCCGGGGTGCAGCCACTCATCGTGAATATGTACCCCACAACTAGGTCCTTATATGTCATTTGTATGTGACAATCTGCTCCTTCTATCACCTTCATCCCCATATACCATCAGCTGTTTCATAAGGTAGGGCTTTGGTGAAAAAAAGCAGAACCTGGGGATATCAAAGTGATTTTCTTAAATAGAAAGCTGTTCATGATATAATAGAGGGAAGTGACACTAAGAAAGATGTAGTACCTGTCCAGGGTCATCACACTGCCATAGTGATAGGTGCAGCTACCCCTGACTCCCCACCTCCCACCCCCCATAGCCACTTTGGGCTTTCAGGCCAGTGTCTGTTGTGTTGTCCCTCTCTGCCTGCTGATGATCTCACCAATGTCACAACAGTACCTTTGGCTATTTCCACTGGCTTGAGCAAGCTACCGTGCTTTTACTTAACTCTGATGCACGTGAGAATTACTGTAATGATCCTACAGCCTAGTTTACCTGCATGGTCCCAGTTGTCACATGTATTTCTTAATATCATGCCCCCACCCTCATTCTCCAAAATGTCCTGGTATATAGAGGTCTGTTACGTTCACTCTAATAACAAACAGCACAGTATGGAGCAACTCCTCATTCTGTGCAGGCATCTCTGTTTGTCATTGTGTTCATTCTTTTTGGTGCAAAGTCTAAAACCAGATGTATTTGGTTAGAGTGGCAAGTTCCATCTCAAAGAAGTTAAATCCACAATAAATACTCCTCCCTTTTGCTGCAACACACACATACAAAAACATACATATGCACACTGACATGCCCCACAATAAATACTCCTCCCTTTTGCTGCAACACACACATACAAAAACATACATATGCACACAAACATACAGTGCATGCTACACTGTAATCTTTGCCTTTGGGAACTTCAACTTGGTTTGAATAGAATTTGAATTCCCAGTGTTCTTTCCATCCCTGGCATTTGATCTTGTGTAAGTATGCATGCCATGCATATAAACACGTGGGGAACTGTATGCATTAATACATACCCATCTGAGAGTGGGAGCAGGACGCAGGATGGAGCAGTGTATAGAAATGACATGGGGTTTTGCTCAATTACATCTCTCTGTGTTTGAAATTCTTACTGTATATTTAAACAATCTTTGTTATCAGAAAATAAAGATGCTTAAAAGTCTAAAAATAGAAAAAGATTAGGAATTACTTTCACCTCAAAAGAAAAATTTGACTAAAACCCAGCACCATGTGACACTCAGAACCACGTGTGAAAACACATTGCAAAAAGTGGGTCTTATTTTGTGTCTTGACCATCTCTTAGGATATCAGGTGGAAACATCTGTAGTTGTAGTTCAGCTTTCCTTTAGATTGCCTTTTTTTTTTAATGATCCTAAATACAGCAGTTAAACTGAAGTAATTAGAAATAAGTTGTTTCGTTATAAGTCTTTTTTCCAGATATTCTGCTTAAAACATGGTCTTTGACAAAAAGGAAGAAAAAACACATGAAAATATAATTCAAGGAGACAAGTTTATTAAAAACCGTGGCTATAGAAAATAGCATCCTCAAGCTTGATGACTTAATTTCCTTTCTGATTTTATTGATCGCTTTATTATATCAGGCAGGATTGATGGCAGGATGCATCGGATTTCCAATTATGAGTCCCCACCTTAGAGAATTGAGCCTGTCTAGTTACCCAGCAATGATTCCTGTCCCTTCTCCCCCATTAAAAAAAAATGTCACTTCCCAAGGCTGATAAACACTGCTTGGTGATTGGTCCTCAATGGATCACTTTTTAGAAAATGAAATGTCAACCCCTTGCCCTCATATTGATTCTTCTTTAGTGTCGGCCATAAAACTGTCATGGGAAAGGCTGCCTGGAGCCAGGTAGCTGACAGGCTCGCTGGGCCTGATGCACACTCAGCCAATTCTTCTCCCTACGCAGGTTGTCTGCTCTGTTATCTTGGACTACAAATGTTTAAGTGGGACAAGAACAGGTGAACAGAGAGGAGACAGGTAGTGTGGACAAAAGTCTAGCCAAGGCTTTTAATGAGAGTACAGATGAAAGGTAGCAAATGGTACCCCCAAAATAATCTCGCCAGACTTCAGTCTGTCTGAGATATGAGAAAGGGACAGGTTAAACACCTCAGCCTGTAAAACCTGAGTCATGTCCTTTGCTGGTGGGACTGCTTCTTGCTTCTTAGAGTCACAGAATGTTGCTTCCAGAAAGGATGCTAGAGATAGATCCCTTATGGGGGTCCCCTTGAACCAAATCCCACACTGCTGATGGCATGCGAGAGTTTTTTAAGAAGCTGTTGAACAGGGACTCACATCAAAAAGTGTCAGTCCTTCTGCTGACCTTAAAGAGAAAATCTGTCATTTAAGAAAGTGCTCATTTGTCATTTAAGAAAGAGAAACAGCCTCAGACTCCCAGTTGGTATCTTGCTAGATATTTTTATAGCAACTGTTTTACTTTTTTCATTGTATTCAATTTATACTGAGAAAGCTGAGTTTAGTACAAGCCAGAATAATCTCCAATTTTTTCAATGAGAATATCCAGTTTTTTCTTTTGGCCAACTTAAATGTGCAAGTGTCGGGCTCCGTCAAATGTTGGAATCCTGTTGACATCACCAATTGTAGAGCTCTTAATCCTGTTTGTGATGCCAATTGTCTAGCTACACGAACACGCCAGTTGTCGGGCTCTTTTACCTGCCAGTAATCCTGCCAACTGGGCCAATTGTAAAGCTAGGGCTGGATCTGGAGCTCACAGACCCCTTACAAGCAGGTCTATGAGCTAGGTAACTGGCAAACAGTTCCTTGGAAGCTGTAGGTTAGAAAGCATGGCTGCGCGGAGCAGATGCCCAAGGCAGACACCCACCTGCCTGCTTCACCAAAACTCTCTCTCAAGAACACAAGAATAGCAACAAAATTAAAAAGATACGTTGGTGCACATGCACACTAACTCTACACACAACACACTAACTCTACACACACAATTTGCTTACAAAGGATGTGCTGAACCACACCCAACCAGGCCCGAGGCAAGGGTCTGACCAAACTATTCTATTTTCCCAACAGCAAGCATTTAGGGATCTCAGTGAAAAAATCAAACTACTAAATTTACAAACTTTTTATATATTTAAAAAGAGATACTATACAAAATATGTTGATTTAGATATATTGTATGCTCTTACCACCTACATCATGTTAAGCAAATTAATTTACATTTTTATAGCATCTTTGAACTGTGTCTTTCTGGCCACTCAAGTTATGATTTCAGGATTCTATCGGCTTTCCAGGGCATGTAATTGTACTTGCTATCTAGGTTGTTTTAAGGTGCAAAACTTCTTGTTACCTATGTGATGCCGTCTCTAGAAATTTTATCCCGAACTACATGTGCACATTCCCTTAGCAACAGTGCAGCATTTTCCTAATTATATATTTATATATTTTTGATCTCCATAGTGTAACTTTTCCTACAGCAACTTCCTCAGTATATTTACACAACAATCAATCAACTTTCTCAACATATCAATCAGTAGGTTAAACTGCACCAAGGACATCTGCCCTTTGAGCAAGCAATTTTCCTGTGTTACAATTCTTTATCTATACAACAGAGACTTTAGCCTGGGGAAAGTTTCCTGTCTTTTAACATTTCTATGTGTAATTTTAAAAAATTAGGCCATACCTGAAATTACAGGGTCTTGGAAGCTAGGCCCTGTGAAATACATTTGCTTTATAAATGTTACTCCATATCTTCTTGTCTGAAAAAAGTGACCTACATAAAAAGAAATCATTGGCAATACTATCAAACCGAAATTTCAAGTCTCCTAGTGATGTTGGTAAAATTTGTAATCTGTGAATTAAGGGGCAAGTCTAATGTGTAATATAAGGCCAGAGTTTGCTTGGTAGTTTTGTTTTCTTATTGAAGGTTAAGATTTTCCACTTTGGAGCTAACAGGTCATGTAATGTTAAAATAGTTACTCTTCAGCCTGTATCTATCTTTTCTGGTTCCCTGCTTTTCTTTCCTGGAATATTATGATCACACAAGAGTAAATGCACTTAAATGTTAGCCTAAATTGGCTCCGATGAAGTCATGTAAATTCACACAATTAGGGGCAGATGGTACCTTAGGAACATTTCTTAACAACTTGCGTGCAATCATAAGGTTCAATTCCAACCGTTTCAAAATGTTGCTCATGAAGAACATTTAGACATCATTTGGTGGAAGAACAATGACAGCTTAAGGAGGGGAAAAAAGAAGGATGGCTTCCATGAACCTTCAAGGGTGATGCCGTTAATAAGGTTCAATTCCAACCGTTTCAAAATGTTGCTCATGAAGAACATTTAGACATCATTTGGTGCAAGAACAATGACAGCTTAAGGAGGGGAAAAAAGAAGGATGGCTTCCATGAACCTTCAAGGGTGATGCCGTTAATAGCTGGAAAGGGTCCTCCTGGAGCCATGCTCGTTATGACGTTGCTTTATCTTCTTTAATATGCACTTTAGCTGAATAAATTACTTACCTTTTGCTAATTAGTTTTGGAACAGTGAACCACATCAATCAAATCTGTCCGCTTGATCAGGGAAGTCAGTATTTTAATAAAAGCAGGGTTTGCGCCAGGCCCCGCCATGCTCCCCTCCTCTATGTTTGCTTTATTGAATAGTCAAGGTGCCAGGAAAGACACACTGGTAGGGAGGGCCCATGCTGCTCCTCAACAATGTGGGTTAATACCCTTATTATGGTGTCCCTTTGACCGAGGGGAGGGCTCAGCTCACACTCTTTCAAGGTTTCACCTACAGAGTCGGCCCTTTTGTATTAACTCCTGCAGTTGAAAGGTTCCATGTGTCCTTCTGGAGCATTCACTAATAAATCTCTCCACTCCTTCCCCTTTTTAATCAGCTTGTCCACATCTCCATAATTAGAAAATCTTCAGCAAAGCTTTCCTTCTGCCATTCAGGTGATTGGCCTGAGATGTCAGTTTAGAGTTAGCCCTTCTTTAGGCTGTGTGCTTTCCTCCAGGCCGGCTGACCCAGTAAGTTCCAGTGAGCTTTCTTTCTCGGGACAATAATGGGGGCCACATTTCCTACCCACTGAGCCAATGACAAAGGGTCATCAGGTGACAAAGGTTGAGTGAGATGTGGGCATTTTTGAATTCAAAGTATTATTAAGAAGCTAATGGGCTACAATTAGCCCTTAAATAGCAATCCTTTTGTTTCTTTTTCAGCATTCCCTGAACTCATATAGGGTCCTTTCCTGGAAATAACACTCCAAGTAAAGAAGTGTCTTTAAAAATACACCTTCGCCACTAATTTAATTCCTCCTTCTATATTTAGAAGTCTGGGGAAAGGATGGGCGTGTCAGCAGTATAACTAATGACCTCTGCCATTGTGTATTTCCTCTGGCTTTGCACGTATTTAATGAATGTGCTTGATGTAAAACAGATAACCACACTCCTGGGCAGCTCGAGGCTACTTGTTTCTGTGGCATGTGCCAGGTTTGGGACTAACTCACTGACAATTTAAAAATTGATACCAAAGCTCTCTTGCTCTATGTATTTTTTCTTCTTTAAAAGAAAGAAATTCAAATCAGTATCGGAAATCTAAAGTGGTTTAAAAGATATACTTGTAATTTTAGATAATGCTTTTAGGATCTCTGATAAGAGACAATTCCTCAAGCCGGCAGGGACCTATCACACCCTTGGGACCCAACAGAGGTGTTTTCCTGACATGAAATGTTTCAGTAGTCCCTGACCTAAAGCTTATATTTCCTTGAGAAGAGGGGAAAGGAGGGGGATAGAAGGGTTGGGTAGAAGACTCTGTTTCTCATAGAAAGATGTTTGGTTTCAGGGTATTTAAATCTGTTTAGTTTCTTTGATGAAGCAATGGATTTTAATAGCAGTTGAGTTCAATTTAAGGGGATATACTGTTATAGAATGCAATATTTCTTATAATTAACCCTCATCAGATGTCCTTGTGTAACTATATCTCCACTATGAGAGGCACTGGGAAGTCCTGGGCTGGATCAGGGTACACACAAAATCCTGTACTCTCTAAGAGGAGAGGTGGGTGGCTTGCACCTCTGGCTCCATGTCCTCATCTATACAATGAAACTGAACTGGACATGTGTCTGTCTACCTGGTTGCTTTCATAGGGTTGTTGTGAAGATGAAATTAAATAATAGACCCTTTGAAGGCCTTTTGAAAAGCTAAATGCAAAGGAATATGCAAGCTATTATTTGCAACTGAAATATACATTTCACAATTAACTGTAGTAACTGGGGCTCTGTTTTGCCAAGCTGGTTCCTGCTTTGCAAACAGTTTGGGGAGGAGATGATATATGTGATGAGAGCACTTTGAAAAGTTAAACGCAGTGTAAGAGTGCAAGGTATTATTAATTGCAAGGGAGTTATCCACACAGAACATCTGTAGGCTCTGAGGGTCTGATTGCTGAGCTGGTTTCTGCATTGCTGACAATTAGGAAACGAATGTGGGAGGGAAGCTTGGAACATGTGACAATGGCTGGGTTGCCTCTCCGGTAGCACTGACTGGCTCTTACAGGGTCTCTGCTGTTTCCTCTTCTGTGTGATCATCCTGCCTTTCTACCTGTTCAAAATTAGTGGTTCAGGGTATCAGATTCTGACAGGACCCCACTGCCAAGACATTCTGTGTCCGTAGGGGATTTTTTCCTCAATATAGAGCCTCGGTTTCTTCTTCTGGAAAAGTCTTGACTTACCTTGTCTTTGAAGCTCTAAGAAAACACAAGATGATTATAAATTCCAATGTTAAGTTTTACATTTTTACAGAAATATAAATGTACATATTTTATTCACTAATATTGGCTCAACTTCCCAAACTTTACAGGGCTGTAATATCAAACGAGTTAATCTTACAATTCCTTTAAGTGATATATATTATCCAGACTCAAGATTTATATGTATTCAAGATTTTTGATTCCCAAGGCTTGATTGACTTTCCAGTTTATATAAGTGATAAGTACACACACACACACACACACACACACACACACACCCCGATACGAGATTTTATGTACTAAAGATTTCTAATTACTGAAACTTTATAGCTAAGCCAGGTCTCACTGATCTCTCTCCAACCGAACATAGGACCAGAATGCCAGCTTTAGGACCATGCAACATTGTATTGAAAGAGAATTAGGCAAAGCAAAAGAAGACTTCTCATTTTTACTCTTGCTAACATTTTACAAAATCTTAAGAAATGTAATTCAGTACAAAGCAAATGTTTACTTTAAAAATTGTTACTAATAATTAGAAATTTGTATGCAACAGCTGAAACCAGTAACTTCAAAACTATTGTTTTAAGAGCATCATGTAATATGATAATGAGTTTTTATGGAAGTGGCTGTCATGGTTATAGCAACAGGATTTACTATTACCGATCATATACTGAACATTATTCCCATTTAATTTATATAGAATTACCCGTGGAAACCTATTTTAATTAAGAATTTATATATGGAAAAAAAAAGCCAATAAACTTATCTTCAATATAATACATTTTCTCTGAGGTTATAAAATTATCATGATATTATAAACTATTTGCATTATCTGTTGAATGACACCTCAGTTGAAAATTGGGGTTAAGAGCAGAGACTCTGGACTCTGACTTCTTGGGCTTGAAACCATGCCCCAAGTGACAAGTTATTTACCTTTTTATTTCACCTCTCCTAAGCCTCGGTTTTCTCCTCTGCGAAATGTGCAAAGCATATCTGCCTGACTTACATTATGGCAGCAAAAAATTTTTCTTATGGCTTTTGTGTTAAAGGAAAATAATTATCCTTTTTCAAAACTTGTTTAATAGACGGAGTAAATACAGTAAAGCAAAACAAGAAGCGGACGAAGAGAAGCATTTGAATCAAGGTACAAAAAATTGGATTAAAAATAATTTTGTTTTTAGAGGATGTCTCATGTTTTCTAGTTTGCAGATGTCTAGATGATATTCATGTGGCTATTAACATGTGTTATATATTCCTTCCTCAAATGTTGTACTTCAAGGGGATCAGACTGAAATAGGTGATTCAGGATTATTTAAAGTGAGATTAAAGATGGCAAGCAGGGTGGAGAAGTTTCTTTAGATCCTTCTTTTTCCTTATTTTATGTTCCACCCTGAAAAAGTATTGGTCTAGCTGGCTCATTCTTGTAGCTGGGTGGTAAGATTTAACAGATAATTTTTCTCATATAAACTAAAAACTGGGGGTGAGGGACGTGTAAGGTATGAGAAATTGAACAGTAATTGCTACTCCCCAGTGACTGGCTGTATGTGATATAGAATTCATGACTATCAATAATTTTGTAATGGATTCTAGTTATTTTGATGTTTCAAATGGGGTCAAAGAATAAATTCAAAGAAGTGGCTCTAGACTGCCTTAAGCAAGGTATAGACTCAGATGCTGTCTGGGAGAATCTTCTGAGATGATGACAGTGTTTTTTTTATACCTGCACTGTCCAGGACGTTAGCCAAAGGCCACATGTGCTATTGAACACTTGAACTGTAGCTAGCGTGAATAAGAAAGTGAATTTTAGATTTAATTTAATTTTGACTTACATTTAGATGGCCACTTTGGCTAGTTGCTAACATATTAGTGCAGGGAGGTAGAGTGAAGAGAGAGACTGGGAGTAACGAGATTAATCTTGATGGTGATTCTCTTGGCTAGAGCATAGAAAATGTTGAGGAATATGGGGTGTCTGACAGCTTTCCATTTCTTCACCTTGTTTTCTTTCTAAAAGCATTCTTTTTAATTTTCACATGGTATGTATGTTTAAAAATAAAAATGATGTACTAAAAAGAAGTAGTGAGAAAATGCCAATTTAAGTAGATTATTTCCAATGGTGGGTATAAGATGAGTACCAAACCAACAGTCTTGGAAAATCAAAGGGATTGGGCCAGCTGGTGTCCTGCACACTGAGTGCTCCAGCAGGAGAGGGGCACATGCCAGTGGAAAGCCCTCAGTAATGACTTCCGCCTGTTTGGCCTGAATGTCTATCACCAGACTATTTCAGAACTCACATTCTGAATTTAGTTTGTAAGTGAGTATGAGGTATGGCTGAATCGTACTTTCTGGTGTTCAAACCACTCCCAATTAGGCTACAACAGTTATCTCCTGCTGAAGGTTCCAGGCAAACTTCAGTATCTTTGCTTATAGCATTTTCTTCCCCAAACAGAATAAAAGTGGAGGGCCAATATAGAGTCTACATTCTCAAATCAGTGAGCTGATATTATCTCTCTTGTCTATGATAATCTAGGTTTAAGTTGGTTAATCGTCAGTCACATATTGAATGTGTCCAGATATTGGGCAAAATGTGACATCAGGGTCAGTTGAAAATGAAGGTTCCTAATGTCTTCCCTAAGGGAGGGTAGCTGAAAGTGGTGGTAGGACTTAGGGCAGACAAGGGAGCTATGACCAGCTGATTGGGACAACAGTACTCAGCTAACACATCCCAAATTTCCTTATAGAGATTCCCTTTTTCTCCATAGGATGTTTTTTTTTTTTTTTTTTTTTTTTTTTTTTTTTTTTTTTTTAAATCTCATCCTTGAAGTGTGAAGTCATTCCAGGAAGTCAGTAGAGCTGCAGCATCTTAAGTAACTAACAATTCTTTGTTGACCCACTAATGAAAACAGAGCAAGAATTTAAATATTTTCAAGATCATACAGCTAACCTGACTTTTCTATGTTAAGTATTTTTAGACCCAGAGTATTTGTATTTATTACTTAGGTGTTAGAACTTATGTGGATCCCTTTACATATGAAGATCCCAACCAAGCAGTTCGAGAATTTGCCAAAGAAATCGATGCATCCTGCATTAAGATTGAAAAAGTAATAGGAGTTGGTAAGTTTATGAGATTTTGTCTGCTAATAAGTCTGTTTTCTTAGTGGGTGTTAAATATATGTATGTGGACTGTATAAATGTATACACGAATATGTATTTGAGTATATTGTATGTATATGTATATATGTAAATATCTGTGTACATGAATTTTCTTAGTGGGTGTTAAATATATGTATGTGGACTGTATAAATGTATACACGAATATGTATAAGAGTATATTGTATGTATATGTATATATGTAAATATCTGTGTACATGACATTTCCTTATTTGAAGTATAAAATATGGTGTGTTATAAAGAACTCTGGTGCAAATTTTTATTTTATTCTAGGAAAAAACTTAATGCATGTGTGATCTGAAGTCACATTGATTGCTTTTAAAATGTTCACTCTAGTTCTTCCTAACACTTTGGGAAGATTTCTTCATTAAGCCTTAGTTTTCTCTGATGAAATGGAGCTCGTAATAGCAAATAGCTCACGGTTTGGGGGAGGATTAAATGAAATAATCTTTGTAAAGTGCTAGCACAGTGCGTGGCATCTAATAAGCACTCAACAAGTGTGAGCTTTTGCTCTTCTTGAATGTGTTTCTGGTCCATTATAGATTCTGTTTCTCTCCCAAAGGCGAATTTGGTGAGGTATGCAGTGGGCGTCTCAAAGTGCCTGGCAAGAGAGAGATCTGTGTGGCCATCAAGACCTTGAAGGCTGGCTATACTGACAAGCAGAGGAGAGACTTCCTGAGCGAGGCCAGCATCATGGGACAGTTTGACCACCCCAATATAATTCACCTGGAAGGAGTCGTCACCAAATGTACGCAGGTCACTCCCTTTACAAAGCCAAGTTAGAAGTTACTGAGAAATTAAACACACATTTTCTTTCCAGGGAAATGACAGATGGAGCAGACCCACTGATTGCTAATAGGAGGAAATCAGTGCAGGACAAGTCATTAATCTTGTGGGCAGCTTTGAATGGGTCTATGGTTTCGGCTGATACCCTATCTCCAAGGCAGCTTGTGTGAGATTTTAGGGAAATTAATATTGCAGATTTTTGGTATGCCATACCATCTTTCAAATTTTTGCTCGGCCAAACTGATTGTCACAGGATAGGCACAGATGGTAAGCAAAATAAATTTTAAGTACTTTTTATATAAAGCACAACAAAATTCGCCACACCTTGTGTTTCGCTTGCAGATGCAGCAAATGAATCTTGGTAATCTTTATTATTCTGGTGGATTTGCTTGTCTGCTCTGCCTGATTTATGACTGTTGCAGTTCGGCACCCATTTACAGTAACACCTGGTTGAACCTTCCTTTTTTAGTCCATTAGCATTTGCTGAGCCTGTGAACCACGCTTCAGTTAAAATACTACACAGCTCAACAGATGCATTTTGCGAAGCAAACCCAGAATACATCTGTAAGGCTGGCTAAGACCAACTTATAAAGTGCCCCCGGTCAGTGTAGCTGAAGCGGTTACTGTTTAGGGTGGCTCTGTTCCAGGAGTCATAGTACCTGCTACAGTTACAAGTCAACAGTCTTGTAAGCCAGGGGCTGTGTCTCCAGGAAGGTCAAGGCTTTCCTTATTTGATTCAAGGTGTCTGTGTAAAGTATCCTGAGTCAGTGTGTGCAGAGTGCCCAGCTGGTGAAGGGACAAGGCAGGGCAGGTTAAAGAGTAAAACTGAGGCATGAGGTGCAGGGCAGAGGGGTGGGAGGACACAAGGCAGAAAATCTTTAGGAAGAGGGAATGAAGAGGTTACTAAAAAGTGGGAGAAAGTATACATACACTAGTTCAGAGGACCTCAAATTTAAGGTACAGAAGAATCTTCTGCAAAGCTTGTAAAAACAATTTCCATCCCCAGAGGTTTGATTCAGCAGGTGGGGTGGGGCCCAGGAGCTTGCATTTCTAAAGGGCTCACCACAGGTGATAGACTTTGAGAACCATTGGCCTGGTGACAAAAGACTTGCATACCAACTCTGCTGCTGTTAAAGCATGTGCCTTGACTAGGGGCTCAATTTTTCTGTTTCAGTTTTCTTTTCTGTAAAATGGAGATAAAAATAGAGCTTGCCTTATAAGGGTATTTTGGAATGAAATAAAATATTTAGAGTGATTAGCATAATGAAAAATTTTTTAAAAACTCTTTAAGTGTTAACTGGTGTTACTATGTCTTAAGAAGTTTATCTTTCCCCATCTTCAGGATCCTTCAAAAAAGGAATCTCGGTGCTAAGGATATATAATTTTCTGCCTAAGTTGAAGGCTATAATTAGCATAGAATAGCTCTATTTGCTTTTTAAGATTAGTTTTACAGACAGGATATTTTTTTGTTGCCTGTGGCCTTCAGGGCTGCCCGGAGCCCTTTACTACTTTAATTAAAAGATAACATTCCATTTAAATACTTCTACAGGTCTATTTTCTAAAAAGGAGGCTCTGTTCGGCTTGGGGTGTTTTTCCTGCCGCAGACAGTGATTTTCATAGCACCTCTGCAGAAGAGAGGAAAAACAGGGGATCTTTGTATTAGAGTCCCACCGTGCCTCTAAAACCTGTAGCTATTACAGCTGTAACTGTTATAAATGACTGGATGCATTTGCATAATGCAGTTGTCACTGAATTAAAATGATTCAAAATTTACCCTGGAGAAAGTGTCCCTTCCCTACCCCCCTCCCCACTGCACCCCTGCCTGTTGCAGGAGCCCCCTCCATCCGTAAGCCCGGCCCATGTTATAAGCTCCTCTGCTTATGGAGACATTCATCGTTAGTTCTCTGATAGAGCTGTAAAGACTCTGACAAATGGATACTTTTAGTAAACAGAAAAAGGAATGTAGAAAAATTCTGAAGATGGTGCCAAGAGTCAGACTAGGGAGGCGTGAGGGTGAAAGGGTGGAATGGAAGAGTGTGAATTCATTACCAGCAGTTACTTGAGTAACTTTTTAAATGGACAGGAGGACCATAAATTCTCTCCACCACCCCCTCTTTTGGATCTTCCAGTCTGTTCTCTGCTGCTCCAGAGGGATCTGGTGAAATGGAAGTAGGTGTTAATGCACCTCCAGGAGAGTCTGCCCTTTCTCATTAGTTGACAAAGTGTCTTTTGATTGAGGAAGGTTAATTAAAACTCATTCAGATGCATTTGTTCTGTCAGAAGACTGTGATCACAGATGTAGAGGGTAAATGATTCTGAGCACTAAGATCTTCATATTTATATTGATGGAGGACAGAGAGATGTACAGAGATCATTTCCTCCAGCAAAGGGGAAAGATGGGAAGTCGTCTCATCCATCCTTTTGTCTGCACCAAGATTCCTACTTTTTCTGCCAGCTCTCTCTCCTCGCTTGAAAATAAAATCTCCATGCTATTGATTTCTAATCTAAAATGTTTACCTCTATCCAACACAGCTACTGCTCCCTGAAACTTGGGTTTCTCTAAAGAAAAAAGTTTCTCTGTCTATTGACTGTGTTAGCATCACACAAGTGGCTCTTCTGGGGACAAAATAAATTAATTATCCTGAAGGTTTTTTTTTGCATTTAAACTGGCCTGCCCATTTATCGTTTTCCCCTTTTGCTTGAGAGAGCAATTATCCATTCATGTGCTCCCTGGATACCAGAGGCCACTTTAGTTAAGGACCTTGTCAAGAAGCCATCCAAAGGGTTAACCTTCCAGATGGAATTTAAACCTAGTCGTCCTTTTAATATTTCATTCCTAGCTCCCCACAGCTGAGGCATAAGCTTGGCTTGTTTTAATTAAATTAGATCACACAAGACAGGTGTCTTGGCAGTAAAATTGTGCACAGCCCATTTTTATCTCATTAACTGCAGCACTCATCTAGGATTTGTGTTTTTCTTTCTGAAAACTCTAGGTAAACCAGTAATGATCATAACAGAGTACATGGAGAATGGCTCCTTGGATGCGTTCCTCAGGGTATGTGACTACTTATATTACTTATATATTAAACCCAAGAATATTTGGCATTTAGAAAACTCTAATGGATTCCTTGTATCCATTCTGTTTGGTTGCATTCATGGACTTTTTTTGATGGGCAAAGGAAGAAGAGGGGAAAATGAGAATGATGTGATTTTTAAGGATATTAAATAATCCATGTTCAATGAGGGTGGTTCTGAATTTGATTTATTCTTGTATCGTGGAGCTGTTTGAGCCTAGATTCATTACAGTTGGATAATTTCCATTTATCACAGGAAGCAAACCCATCTCCTCGCGTACACTCCACTAGTGAATTAGTGACTTTGGTCAAAAAGGCTCAGAAATAATGCTGAGTTTCATTGCATACCGGATACAGATATCAAAAAAGATCCAAGTAATAAATGCTTGGTGATAATTAATTTGGCCTACTGCTAACAGGACTGTTCCACACTCCTTTCCTATGCAGAAGAACGATGGCAGATTTACAGTCATTCAGCTGGTGGGCATGCTTCGTGGCATTGGGTCCGGGATGAAGTATTTATCTGACATGAGCTATGTGCATCGTGATCTGGCTGCAAGAAACATCCTGGTAAACAGCAACTTGGTCTGCAAAGTGTCCGATTTTGGCATGTCCCGAGTGCTTGAGGATGATCCAGAAGCAGCTTATACCACCAGGGTAAGGAAGATTTGCCAACTCTGGGCTGTCACGCTGATGAGATTGTCCTCTCTTCTCACCTTGATGTTGAAGCCCTTTGTGATTTTTTTGTTGTTGTTTCCTCATCCTCCATCCTCTTCATATCTCTGCATCTATTTTAAAACCATGTTTCTAAGAAAAGGAGGATTTTGAATCACACCATAGATGTATGTGACTGTTTTACAAAGCCACAACCTAGAAGAAAAATGAATTCTCTTTCCCTCTACCCTTTTTTGGACAAAGTGCTAATGAACAATACGAGGGTGTCTTTAAAATAATGAGCTAAATGAGCAGCAAGTATAAAGGGTAATTTACACAACAGATAATCAATTCCTAAGAAAATCAGGAGCTAGCTTCACCTGGTGTATTTTTTTTATACTCAGCTTTCCTTCCTTCCTTTTCGTTTTAGATTTTCTATCTGGCTCTTTTTTATTCTTTAAAGAAAATCCCTATTCTAAACAAGATAAAACGATGTTTCTAGTTGGTCGACTACTGAATCTCAGAACATATACACAGGATTTATAAAGCATTTACACTATACAAGGTTTTCCAGTATCTAATGGCCTTCATTTTAGCACTGGCAGATAAGCAGGGATTAGGACATAGTTAAGGGTTTTCAGTATACCGTTAATTGCTTTGCTATCTTAGTTTGACAATCTGAATATAAAATACTAATGGAATAAACACAGAATCATAAAACAGTTATTGGCCATTAAGGCTGACACTGTTAAAATCAACACGAAGCAGACAGTCACCAGGCATTTTCTTCTTTTATCATTCACCGTTTTGTATCTTCAATCCCAAGCATTAGTTGGGGGGTTGTGAACACGAAGCAGACAGTCACCAGGCATTTTCTTCTTTTATCATTCACCGTTTTGTATCTTCAGTCCCAAGCATTAGTTGGGGGGGTTGTGTTTTTTTTGTTTTTGTATCTTCAATCCCAAGCATTAGTTGGGGGGTTGTGTTTTTTTTGGTTTGGTTGGTTGCTTGGGTTTTTTGGGTGGTATTCAATTTCTTTGGCTCTAGTTTGGTGCTTATGCATATCCTCCTTTGAATTCCAAGTTGTCTATTCATTTAGAAAAGAATACACCTTTGTGAATGCTGAAGATCTTTCATTTTTCCCCAGCTGTCTGAGAGAGGAAAGTTAAAGGAGCCTTCTAGAATGATACATTTACATAGATAAAACCTCAGCCAAATATTTAGGGAAGACAGAAAGCAGCACAAGTGTCTTTCTGTAGCAAGTATGAGTGTCATACGCTGGGTTTTCAAATAAACTGCAGTGTATCAAAGTGATTTCTAGTACAATTTATTGTCCCGTACAATTTATTGCCCTACCAAATAAAGCAAAGAAAACGTTTAAACGCTGCTTCTTGAAAAGCCCAATAGTCTGAATTCAAGTTGAATTAGTTTTCCCAGATGGAACCCTAAGAAATTTGAAACTCAATTAAAAATCCCTTGCACATAAGCATAAACAAACAATACATTTGAGTTAAAGACAAAGCATTTTAAGCTTTTCCTGGGTTAATATTAAGTTACTTTACCATTTGTACAAGTGTTTTTTAAAAAATTAAATAGTAACTAAAGTTTTGCCCTTATTCTGTTAAAGTCAATAAATAATAGCTCTAGAGTCTGGAATTATTTGGCTTCTTCTAATGGCCTATTTAGCATATTGTTTTCTAGCTATATGGGACATGTTTCTCATGCTACGTAAGAGAAGGTGGACAGTGTGAAGGATAGAAATGTTCATTTTTAACTTCATTCATGATTTCTGACAAAATGTCAAGCATTGCCTTTGTGCTGCTGGGTGAGATAATCCAACAAAGAGTCAAAACAAAGGTCAGCTACATATCCATTGATCTCCCATAAATAACATAAGTATTTCTGTAAAACCAAAGATTTCCTCTCTACTTCAATATTGCCTTAAGCAAAGCTCAGATAATAGGGAGCCTTTTAAAAAACAATTAGATTATTTGTTCACTTCCCTGTGACTAAAGAAAACGTATGAAGAGAACTATCTCAACCTGAAAGACTTTAGTTAAGATAAACAAGTTCCTGATGATTATTTTGAGAGCTATCTCGGGAATACTGTTGTCCTGCTTGGCAAGCAGTTACTACATTCAGAAACTAAAATGGCACATCAGTGATGTACTAAGGGAATAAATTATGGCTCCAATGTTCACAGGGTGGCAAGATTCCTATACGGTGGACTGCACCAGAAGCAATTGCCTATCGTAAATTCACATCAGCAAGTGACGTATGGAGCTATGGAATCGTTATGTGGGAAGTGATGTCGTATGGAGAGAGACCCTACTGGGATATGTCCAATCAAGACGTGAGTCTCTGTGTTCTGAAATACACATCTTTCCTTTGAGATTCAGAAAGTTCTGCATTACTGTATGATGGAGGGAGAGAGACCCTACTGGGATATGTCCAATCAAGACGTGAGTCTCTGTGTTCTGAAATACACGTCTTTCCTTTGAGATTCAGAAAGTTCTGCATTACTGTATGATGGAGTGAGCATCAGATTTGAAATGATACATTAAACTCTAGGTTCTTAATACAAATATATCTAGCAATCTAGTTTGACATTATGACTAGCAACAACGGTTGATTTCAAGAACCAAAATTAGATGGCCTACCTGGTATACTTTGGGAGATAGATAAATAGATAGATGCATAGACTGATGGATAAAGAATATGGGATAGTATTTTTACTTGGTGAACTTTCAAAACCATACCAAAGCAAAATTAAACTTTCAATTTAAAGAAAATGCAAAGATTATAAGAAAACAGATTTCACTTGTGATAAAATTGACATGAAAGGTTTATTGAAAGAAAACTAGTGAATATTTTAAAGCTGGCAGAGTTGTAATTAGAGCTTGCCCCTTGAGGACTCTAAAATAAAGCTTTGCTCAATGACCCTTTGTAAATTATGCACGTCCCTTCAAATGTGCCATCTGGACTACTTCGTAAGGGAGTATACACGCTGCCTGCAATTTCAGAAAAGCATTCAATAATGACACTAATAAGATTCCAGAGTAATAGAATGTAATTACAAACATCTCCAGTGAGAAAGAAAAAAACAAAACAAAAAAATCCTAGATCGCGGTCTTTTTTGAACACATTTTAGCTAATTCTGGAAAAGTATTAGTTCTAGAAGGACTGGAAATCAAATCAAAATAAAATGGCCATCTATACTTCTTTAACTTTTCTAATTTTTTAATGTATGAGGTAGACAATGATCAGAAAGTGTTTACAAATGCATGGTATCCAGTTTATCAATTAAAATTATATTTTAGAAAGCTCTCTTTTCAAAAATTTTCATTGTGGAATGTTACCTGACCATCTGCCTTGTTCTCCTGGAACAAGAGAAAGTCACAAAGGCTTGACAACTAGAAAACCAGGTATACTTAAGAAATGGGATTCAGGTTGCCCTGTCAATAAAAGTATGTTCAGAGCAGTAAAGAAACTAATGCACTCCATATCTAGTGGAGCAAAAAGAATTTTCTATTCTGACCAACCAGATTAAGGGAAATGGTAGTGTTGACATTGTATTATCTGTAAATTATAAAGGAAGATTCATAGCAAATGGGAAGAAAGATAGCAGCTAGCTTAAGTGATAGGTAATTATAGGCTGGAAAAAGACTGCAGAGGGGAGTGGTGTGAAATTTGTTGTTTGATGTGATTATGCTGCACAGACACCTTCAAGTAGCTTCTTGTAGCAACATTTGGATTCAGGTTACAAACTCTCAAAGGGACAAAAACAACCTAAATGAGCAAGTAGTTAGTATGTATTTATTTAATTATTTGACACTTAAACTTCTTTTTTTTAGTCGAGAGTCATGACCAAATGTTCATAAGATGTCAGTTTTCATGCCCTAAATATTTTCAGACCTGTAATTTTGACAGTTTCTATATTACCTTAAAACAATTCTTCTGTTTTAAACTTTCGGTTGTGTGCCTTTATTCATGAAAAAGCATCTGAAGCCATTTCTTGCCCACAATTAATATTGATCTATCATTCGTCTCCGTGTAGGATTCTGTGTAGAACAGGAATCGATGGGAAATATAACTGGAGAATTACTTACATGAGTAGATTTTATTTGGCATATGGTAAATAGAGTGAAAGGAACGGTTGAAAATTTGTCACACTTAACAATTTTTGTTTGTTTGTTTAAACCTTCTGCCCCCTAAAATTTTGAGCAGAAAACTGCGAAAATAGGTTTTGTTAGCTCATAAGCCATTTTCCAAGCTGGCAGTAAACAGGGAGCTTAGGAAAGAGGATTAATCAGTCTGAGGGGTTATAACGAAGTATGTTACCGGGTGTCAGCCCGGCATTGCTTATGTTCTCATCAGTTCAACGTAAAATGTTTTCATCAAGTCTAGGAGTCAACATCATGAATCTGGAAAAATAGAAGAAAGCCAGAGAATCAAGCTGACCTTGTGTTATTGCCAGGAGAAATAGAATAATATCCAGTAAGATGGGCAGAAGGAAGTGTGCCTTAGAAGTAGATAACATTGATAGAATAAGATGTTGGCAAAATAGGTGGAGAAAGAGGATCAGAGGGCTTAATAAATCAGAAGATGATTGTTAAACTGAACCAGAGTGCTGGTTAAAAAAGACAACAGTCATACTGGTACATAGAAACTGGACTCAACTGAATTGACTATTTTCTGTGGATGAACAATTTCTGAGCAGTCCATGGACCCACTGCAGGGTGAATCCAGTATATCATTGAGATGGCTGCAGACACTGGCTGTTTTCTCTAGCAGCTAACATTTTGATGAGGGGCGGGGGGGACTGATTTAAAACAAATAAAAAATTTTAAAACCCTAAAATAAAAGCACCTCCAAAATCTCAGAGGACACCCATAAACAAAGCTTCTTAGTAGCCCAGAAACTATGAATTAATTCCCCTCTTTAAATTCGGCATGCATATTACATTACTGGGATTCACACTCCGAAGGAGGAGGGGGTGGTTAGAGAAAAGCCAATAAGAAAATAGTGTAATGCCTGTGAAGATGGATTAGAAAAATTAGAATTAGCAGAAAGACTGTTGAATGTTGTTTATGTCTTATTAGGCAAGAGGACCACTCAGGATGGTCTTAGGCAGGAAGACAACATTACCTACCATTAAAACTTCCTTCCTTAGATGTGTAAGGGTCCTATTTAAAATGGAAATGCCCTAAAAGAAAGGTTTTTGGTTATTTTTTGCTAACATTTAAAAAAAAAACTACTAATACCTTTAACAAGGTCAATTGACAGTCAACTGAGGCCATGAAAGAGATACAGAATTGGTATCTGAGGGTATAGTCTTCCAAAAGGCAAAGAGGCTGGGCTGTGATGTTGACCCACTAGCTGTCTGAACAAAAGGACACAGGCTTAAAACTATGCAAAGCGAATTCCATTTTGGAGACAACTATTAATGGCTTCCTAAGGAAGGTCTTAAGCACCAGGTCCGAGTCTCTTTTGCTCTGAGTGTTCGGGTGTGCTGATGTCGAACTACAGAATGAAGAGGGGCGGGGGCAGGGCCCTGTGATCTCTGACAGCCATCGCCAAAGCTCTGACACCATGTTGCTGATCTGATTGGGTTCTAACCACTTTGGTGCATCTCCACTTTAGAGTCCCAGGTTAGCATTGTTTGCCATCTGAGAACACCTCATAACAACAGCAGGCTTTCGTCTCCTGTTGCCAGTGATACTCAGGTCCAGCTTTGGCTTCTGTGAAGGAGTTGGAGCTGTTCCCATGCTCAAGCTTGCTGGCAACTTAATGTACAAGACACATGCCAGTCGGGAGGGTGACCCTCCCACGACAGCTTGTCTGGCAGCCTCACATTTCATTCTGTTGTCTTCCACAGGTGATTAAAGCCATTGAGGAAGGCTATCGGCTACCCCCTCCCATGGACTGCCCCATTGCACTCCATCAGCTGATGCTGGACTGCTGGCAGAAGGAGAGAAGTGACAGACCGAAATTTGGGCAGATTGTCAACATGTTGGACAAACTCATTCGCAACCCCAACAGCTTGAAAAGGACAGGGACGGAGAGCTCCAGGTCAGCAGTACTTACTTAATAGTGATGTATAAAAGAACACATTGGAGGTGGCAGGCAACTGGTGACTCACCTGCGTTCCTGCCTTTTCACCAGAGGCCCCTTTACAGCTCTCTGCAAGCTGGGTGACTTCTTTCTCAATTAGTAGAGTATTTAAGGTAGTGCTGTTTACCATTTTGAAGAGCCTAATACCTGTCAGCCCTTAAACAGTGTAAGACAAAAACATTAAAAAAAAAAAAAAAAGAGGTTCGGATCCTATATAGGGATGACCGGTCCGCTCACTGGCTGAGCACGGTGTGGCCGGTCTCAAAAAGGACAAAAAAAAAAAAAAAGAAAGAAAACAGTAACTAAAAAAAAATGACTAATGTCTTTATTTTATAATGTCAGACCTAAAAATTTAAGAAAAGAAATGGACTGGACACTTAGAAGACATTGGGATCAGTAGATGCTATATATTGAGAAGGGAAAGCAACACTGGAATAGTAAGAAATAGAGATTTGTGGACAGTTCTTTAGGCACTGCAACTTTTTAAGTTGACTTATAAAGTGTTAATTGTAGCAAGAGATTCATTAAGTTTCAGTTCTTCTGGTTTCCCTTTTCTGAGTCTTTCCGAATAGAATAGGACACAGGGCCAAGACAGAAACTGATCAAATTACAAAGCATGCAGTGGAATGTTTGAGAAGGGTTTTCAAAACCAAAATGACTGGACCACCTGTGAAAGAGGTAGTTACTTCATCGGAAAAGCAAAATGAAGTAGCATTTCAGTCTATGATGACTTTAAAGATATTGTAAGTCCTATAATCAATAGAAGCTTCTCTGCGTGGAGACTGGGCTTTATTGGCATAAGATTCTGGATGCCTAGATCCCTGTCCCATCTGAAAGGGTGGAGACCTTCCTTATCAGTTAAAGTATCTAAGAAGACAGGCATAATAAGGCCAGGTGACTCAGGCCTGCAAGAAGTGAGGACCCACTCATCTCCAAATCTGAACTTCTTAAAGGCTCTCTCTTACATCATAACCCTGAGTTAAAAATAGAAGGACATTTTTCCCATGATATCTAAGCCCTTCCAGTCTTTGTGGACCCTCTGAAGCTCTCCTTCAATCTTTCTCCTGAAAACTTAGCCTGAAGATCCTAGAAGAGAAAGAATACACTTATTATTACAATACATGAAAAGACGTATTTGGAGCTGACAGCAGAGATACTGTATATTCTCCTCTAGGCTTTCAAATCCCTATCATCGGCCACTATACAAAAAGCTGAATGGTCAAGCTCTTTAGAAATTTCATTGAAAAGGGCTGAATTCACATCTTACCTCTGCCACCTGGTGAACTGAAGAAAAAAAAAAAATCTTTCTAACGCCTTCTGGCTACTTTTTGTTCTGTTCTCCGAGAGGGTGAAATAGATGACTATGAGGCCTTCTTTGCAGGTCTCACTGGCTTTTTTGATTCCAAGGCAAACCTCCTCCACCTTTTAGATCTTCATCTCCAGTGCCCGTATGTTTTTTGTCTGAGGGTCCTAAAGCCAGTTCTTTGGCATTCAGCGCTGCTTCTGCCCGCTAGCATAAGCTGTGCAGCCACTAATACTGCATCATGTCTGCTTTGCACCAAAGTACAGAACAAATTGATTTACTGGATACACTTTTCTCAGTTCTAAATTTTTCTCACTGATCGCACTTAAATAGCTTTGATGCTTATTACTGCTTGCTGATAATGGGATGTAATATAACATGGTATGCGATTCAGCACAACTTAGGCAAATGTCATGATGTTCCTCAGAGCACAAAGACCTCCAGAACAAGCTTGAGAATGACCCTTAGATCTAATTGACATTGAAAATATTTTTAATCCTAAGGTCATTTTGACCTTGTCAGGCACCTGGAACCTACATCTTGCCCTATTAATGCTCTTGACTTAAAATTAGATGTAAATACAAACTATGGTCTTTGTCTAATAACAAATATTATTGCTATAATCCAACACTTAAAATTCATGTGGTAATATAGAATTATTAGATGGTCAATTTGTTATTGACTCAGAATTGGAAGAAGAATTAAATTTTGATTGTTCTTGCTGCAAACATCTGCAGAAGTTTACTCAGAAAATTGAACTTAATTGAAATAATAGACACAAAAGAAAGGTCACAAAGGCAAGCTATTATTTGGATACAAAACTGATTGATAAAAAAGTCTTTGTTAAAATATTTATACCCAAAGAAGTAATGCAAATCAAAATGATTTAGGTAAAAAATTAAAACATGAAGTTGTATTAATTCTGCTATGTAGGAAATTATTCAAGACATTATATTGACTTAGTTTTATTTTTACAAGAAAATAATTTTTTTGTTAAAATATTTATACCCAAAGAAGTAATGCAAATCAAAATGATTTAGGTAAAAAATTAAAATATGAAGTTGTATTAATTCTGCTATGTAGGAAATTATTCAAGACATTATATTGACTTAGTTTTATTTTTACAAGAAAATAATTTTTTTGTTGAAAATTCAGTAGTAATTATATGATTCTGATTTAAATGTTTGTGCTCATAGTCTCAGGATGAAAATTATGTCAAAATGTTAAGATCAAACCCATTCTGTAATTTTTAGGAAAATTGGAAGTTCAAGAATAGTATTTAACAAGTAGCAGTATTGCTATACAGGTAATTATAGTAAAGGTAGTGTAAAACACCCCCGTGATTATTAAGTAGTTTGATGATGAAGATGGCTATAATTCTCTTAATGAACACTTTCCATAAATTGGTGATTTATTCTATATTAATATCATGAGGAATGGCAGAATTCCTGCCTGTAGTTGCTCTTGACAGTGACCTAATTTAAAACACCTGGGCTGAGAAATGAGTAAACTAATAAACAAGTTAATAAGAAGTGCTTTGATTTGTTGAAATCATTATTTAGGAGCCGCAGCAAGGGAATAGGAGAAGCACATTCCATAATCCTAACAGCGATCAAAGTGGCCATTCTTCCTGCCAGCCTTGGCACACGTGCTGGTCAGGCATGGGCTGATTAAAGAGGGGGATTAACTCCCTGCTGTACCGGGTTTGTTTGGATGCACTGAGCCTGCCTGCAGACCTGGCTGGAAGTATGCTGGACTTGAACTCTCGCTGTTTTCTCTGCTTCCATCAAGTCTGGCAGGTTGCAAGCTCTCCGTTTTGCTTACTCATACTTCACTAAGGTTTCCATAGTTGCCGAACTAAAGTCTGTAATATTTAGTGCTGGCAGGAGCTGGACTCTTTCTGCAAAGACTGAAGAGGTTTCAGCCACAAGGTCTCCCCCAATCTTTACCCCAGGCTAGGATGTGAAAAGACGGATGAGCATTAATGCACTAAGAGGTCCACATAAAGCAAGTGTGGGAAATGAAATTAACAACAAATAGGGTGATTGATAGATGCTTTGGCAGCTTTGTGGAATTAAGGGCAAAAATTCACATGGTTACATTTGACATGGTTATTCCATTTAAAACCTCTTGGCTTTTTAGTTCCACTTGCCTACCTTGAGTGATCTGGTTTCTGAGTCTTTCCATCTGATAGCTCCTGTTTGTTTACACTTTTTTTGTTCCATTTCTAGACCTAACACTGCCTTGTTGGATCCAAGCTCCCCTGAATTCTCTGCTGTGGTATCAGTGGGTGATTGGCTCCAGGCCATCAAAATGGACCGGTATAAGGATAACTTCACAGCTGCTGGTTATACCACGCTAGAGGCTGTGGTGCACATGAACCAGGAGTAAGTACTCAGCGATGTAACACCAAAGGGTAAATCTAGATTTAATAGTATTTTCCTTTTTCGCTTTGAGCTGCATAATCATCCTACTCATTAAAAAAAAAAAAAAAAAGAGAGAAAGAAAACTGGAATGCCTCTCATTTTGATTGAGTATAATTTTACACAGCCTCTATAAAGCACACCTACATTGTTGCATTGAATTGCTTAATTAAACGTTTTTAATACACCTGCCTTGTTGTGCTGCATTAATCGTGGCTGATTCAAATGTGTGTCTGCATGAAGCCGGGAGAAAGAGATTCTCTGCCCGCATGACTTTTTCTCTCCCTCTTTTTCACCCTATGTACAGTGACCTGGCAAGAATTGGCATCACAGCCATCACGCACCAGAATAAGATTCTGAGCAGCGTCCAGGCGATGCGGACCCAAATGCAGCAGATGCATGGCAGGATGGTTCCCGTCTGAGCCAGTACTGAATAAACTCAAAACTCTTGAAATTAGTTTACCTCATCCATGCACTTTAATTGAAGAACTGCACTTTTTTTACTTCGTCTTTGCCCTCTGAAATTAAAGAAAAAAAAAATCTGCAGCGTTGCTTGGTGTACAGATTGCTGAAACTGTGGGGCTTACAAAAATGACAGCCGGTCATTTGAATTAGACCTGGAACAAATTGTTTCTCAGAAGTACTTCAGTCCGTCACCAGTCTGTAAAATACATGTACCTATATAAATAGAACACTGATGCTGTGTTTGCTGCCAGACACTGAGCTTCTCTGAGACATCCCTGATCTTCTCTCCATTTGGAATTACAACCGCGGTATTTTGTTTGTGGCCTAAATTACAGTTATCTCTCTTTCACTGGAATGAAGACCATGCTCAAGAACGTTTTTGAAGGACTCAGTTGTAGCTTTTAAGGCTTGGTTCACACTGTGGAAATAAACCTAGGTGAAAACCATGTGGCTCCTCAGTGTTGCATCTTCAGCGCTCAGGCCACCTGGTGGATTACTATGACATGGGGGTGCTAGAAGGAAAAGGAAAGTAAATTTTTTAAAAAATGCAAAAACTCAAGCCCCACAACCCCTAACTGGACAAATGAGGTCTGTTTCTTTGGGCCTGAGGCTGTGGCATATAAAGTCTTATTTTGAGACTCTGCAAACTTATCATAACTACCTTATGGTTAGTGGGCTGTGACAATCTTGACTAGGGAACTTTCACACTTCCCTCCTTTAAAGAAGCAACCCCAAATCTATCTACAAGGTAAGTCAAAAGAACCAGCAGTGACTCTTTCTCCAGGGAAAACTTTTTTTTTAACTTGGCCTCATTTGAGACACTGAACAGAAAATATTCTTTCATGTCTATCTGGTAGTTTGGGGTTTTTTCAGGATTTCAGTCCTTTCTTGACAATGAGAGAGAAGACCAGAAACAGTGTGACTCCTCAGTGTTGCATCTTCAGCGCTCAGGCCACCTGGTGGATTACTATGACATGGGGGTGCTAGAAGGAAAAGGAAAGTAAATTTTTTAAAAAATGCAAAAACTCAAGCCCCACAACCCCTAACTGGACAAATGAGGTCTGTTTCTTTGGGCCTGAGGCTGTGGCATATAAAGTCTTATTTTGAGACTCTGCAAACTTATCATAACTACCTTATGGTTAGTGGGCTGTGACAATCTTGACTAGGGAACTTTCACACTTCCCTCCTTTAAAGAAGCAACCCCAAATCTATCTACAAGGTAAGTCAAAAGAACCAGCAGTGACTCTTTCTCCAGGGAAAACTTTTTTTTTTTTTTTTTAACTTGGCCTCATTTGAGACACTGAACAGAAAATATTCTTTCATGTCTATCTGGCAGTTTGGGGTTTTTTCAGGATTTCAGTCCTTTCTTGACAATGAGAGAGAAGACCAGAAACAGTGTGACTCCCTGCTGTTCTTCCAGGAAGAAGGGAAAGATGAACTGTGTGAAATCAGGTTCAGGAGAATGGGTCCTGGACCTCGCTGACTGTGCTTGCCCTCACAAGGGATTCCTGTTGTCCTTGGGTGCCATTCATTCATGCCACACAGATTGAGTGTCTTCTGGGTACCAGGTAGTCTCCTCAAGAGCTTTACACTCTAACCTTGTCAGGTCACGTGCCCCATCCTTTGGAGAGTTTCTTCAGTAAAAAGTACTGGGGATTCTCATCCATTAGGCTCATTTCTATCCTGTTCCAGTAACCCCTGTACCAAACAGGATTAACCAAGGAGGATTTTGACCTTTTTTTCCCTTGGTTTTATCATGAAAGCTATTTCTTCTAGAGCAAGGAATAATAAATTTGATGCTGTCAAATCTTGACAGTTTGGTAAAAACCTTTTTTGCAACATTAGTTGTGAAAGCTTTTCTGTTCAGGAGAAATGTGAAATTTGTTTTTAAAACTACTCCAACAATTTTTGTTTTATCACCACTTCTGCTGAAGTCTAGGCATTCTGGATATTCATGTTAAAAGTTAATAAATGTTGGTTGGGTTTTTGCTGCTTTTAAAAACATACATATTATTTTTTGCTTCAGTAAATCTTTGGAGTATTTTGTTTTCAATCTCCACAGTCTGATTTCAATAAGACAGCATTATGGGTATTATATTTCTAAGTAAAAATAGTGTTACTTTACATACACTGAATAATTAAAAGTTTTACTTTCTTAAAATGAACAACTTATGACTTAAGGTACTTTTCTAAACATTGAACATATCCAGAGCAGAACATTTCAAAAGGGAGAGTGTGTCGATTTTAAAATATGGTAATAAGTTTATGTTATACACTATTCTGGAGTCATTTTGTTACTGCTCAGCAGGTATCACTGTAAGTGAAATAATCAGGTGAGGATTGAAAGAAATGTGGAATATGAAATCTTATCTCATTCAAAGGTCTTTTTCTGATTCTTAACAATTTTAACACAAACGTGTTAGAGTCAAGGTCAATGGAAGGACCAAAAAAGGACTTTCCGGGCCGGCCCGGTGGCGCACTGCTATAACGTGTTAGAGTCAAGGTCAATGGAAGGACCAAAAAAGGACTTTCCGGGCCGGCCCGGTGGCACACTGCTATAGCGCGAGGGTTCGGATCCCACATACAGACCGGTTCCCGCTCACTGGCTGAGTGAGGCGCGGGAGCAACACCGAGGGTTGCGAAAAAAAAAAAAAAAAAAAAAAAAAAGGACTTTCCAAGTGTCTGTGATAGTATCCAGGAGCAGTAAAAGTGTTAACTATCTCCACTCCCTCCATGAAGGTTTAGGAGAAAAATGTGAGAAGAGTAGGAATGTTGCCTTGTTTCCTGGGGTATGGAGCCAGACTGGCATCTGAAAACCTCTGGATTCTAAACCTGATCAAAATGTTGACACTGGGGTATTCACTCCACCTTTCTTTATAACTCAGTTCCTTCACCTGTAAATTAGAGAGATAATGATACCATAGTAATAACACTGTTCCTAATGCATGGTGTTGCAGGTATCTATGAAACACTCATATGTAAAACACTGTGCACTCCACAGAAACAAGGTGAGCCTCTCCTCTAATATTGATCCAGTGTTATCCATCCATCTTCCACTTGTGATCCCAAATTCTTTACTACAACATGCGAGAGTGGGGTAAAAAGGTCAGTGATGGGGGACCATGAAGATGAAGCTACTTCACTTTAAATGGATTTATGGGAGTTGGAGGGTAAATGACCTATCAAATTGTTCTTGGCAGGGTACACATGCATTATTGAGCCTTGAAGTTTTTGAAATTGTTATTTTACAATTGGACAGACAGGGAAACATGCAATTAAAACTCTACTGCAATGAAAGGAACTGGATGGTAAGGACAGATGTCTTGTCACTGACTCAAAGGAGTAATGCTTTGTTTATTCAGTCACGGTGAATTCTGTTTAACTCATGACCCCACATAGACCACATGCTTTGTCTAGTCCCTGGTCAAGAAATTCCCAGTGATGAAGGAGTTGCCTGAATTCAAAGGCACGGAGCTTATTTTTTCTCAACTCTTATTCTAGCAACAACTAGATATAAGCCTTCACATTCCCACACTGCAAACATACAATTATTTTCAAACACACTCCAACTCCCCAAATTGCTCCCTTAATATCACAAATATATTTCTGTAGTGTATATTTATATCCAGGTGTTAAGTGAAGAAGGAAGTTGGCAGACTAAAAGAAGAGGGATGTGTTTATGAGACCTCTCTTTTTCCTCTAAGAATGGAATTTGTAGTAGCAAAAGAGAAACCATCAAAAAGTTCATGTATTCACATGGTGTTGATTTTACTCCCAAGTTTTAAGGTCATATTCATGCTTTCCTCGTCCTTCACATAAATACACGCCAGTCTGATGAAATCACTGCACATTCAGGTTTCAAGGACTACATTTGATGGACTTAACTGATTTTCAGGGAGGAAAGAGTTGGAAATATATATCCAATCCTTTTCTTTCATTTTTTCATTATTGTCAAAATGAACAGCCTTAATGCTCACAAGTAGCTTCTTGAAAATATTGGTAGTTACTCCCAAACCTACCTTGATAATTTAAAATTAAAAAATAATTTCTATCTGAATAATTTATGAGAAAACTCTATTTCTATCTCTCCAAGTGGACTAAAGTGTTTTCTGCAAGTTTTATGTGGTTACTTAGCTCAAAGAAAATTAAATTGTATTTCTTTCTCTTTATACAGTAAACACACCCATGTGCAAAACAAACAAATCATTTGTAATGGTGCATTTTGGTTTTAATCCCTGCTGTACAGTTGATGACACCAACTGCTGAACACAGCCACTTTGGTGGGAGATGTAGTCCAAGAAGCCATCTTGGTGGCCATAAATGAAAAAGAGAAATTGCTTCTCTTGGCTTGAGTTGATCATTTGACAAACAAGAAGACAATGAGGAGTCAGGATGATTCCATTGCTGTGTGCCAGCCTTGTTAGGTTCTAGACAGAGGTCTAAAATTCTTGGCAATGGCTGATTAGTTCTGGTGTGCCGAAGGATGCTTGAGCCCCAGAGTCCTCTGTCACTGGCATGCTAAGTTTCCTGCCTGTTTGCCTGCAGAGTGTATGGATCCTTTGTTAAATTAGATACTCCCGCTCATCAGAAGTTACTTTGCTTTTAAGAAATACAGCCAAAGCTTTTTATTTTTTAGTTTGTATTTTTTCAGTCATTATTATTGACTTGGTAGATTGTGAACCAAAGCAAGTTGGGATTTTTATTTCAAAGACAGGCTGTTCAACATAGCAGTTAAAATATGGTTATAGATTCAGACTTTGTGGATTCTAGTCCCAGCCTCGCTATTCCAGTATGTGTCATCTTGGGCAGGTTACACAGCCTCTCTGTGCTTCCTTATCTGCATAATAGGGATAAGAATAGTATCTGTCTCAGAGTTGTAATTAAGCTGTTAATAAACTTTGTTGTTATTAAAATTGTTATTTTAAGAGTAAAAGTTCACAATCTTCCTCCTGAACTACTTTTACTGAGCCATACCAACTTTTGTAAACCTATATTGTTTTTCAAAATATTGGTTGACAATTGGCTGGCAGTATTGGTTGACGTTTTTTCTAAAGTCTTGTTCTTTTCTCTACAGGGAATAGATTCTGCTATCTTGACCTCACAGCCCTTCCTGTTGACTACAAAGCCCATGGAAGAGAACAGAACACACCCTCCTCAGTTTTTTCTAAACGTGTTTCTTCTGCTTCTATTACGCCAGTTCTGGGGCAAAGACACAGATGAAACAACACCCACACCTGAAAAGAATGTGTATGATTTTTGAATCCCCTTTACTTGTGAAGGAAACAGCAGACATTTAAGGTTCAGCATCTGTTCTCCAGTTGCACTGAGGGATGTGCTGTCTCGCAGCACCAGCTCTGCAGAGCCCTTGTTCCCAAACCCATTGTGGTTTTATTTATATGTGTTTCCATACTTCATTCCTGTACGTCACTGCTGTATTGGTGTGGCAGCAGGTGACCAAAGGCTACAGGTTTTACTATGGACACCAGATCAGGTGCCACCACACACAAAAAGCCAGTTCTCATGAGCTGCCAATGATATGCATTGCTGAAGTAACATTTTACCCAGGGTGTGCCATTGCAGTGATATAAATATATTTTTTTCCTAGACTAAATAAGAGCTGACTATCTCTTTTGATGTGTGTATATAGGTGTGAGTGTGTATGTACGCGCGTGCGTGCGTGTGTGTGTGTGTGTGTGTGTGTGTGT
>NW_007729551.1:0-394 GCF_000696425.1 Galeopterus variegatus | reverse complement strand
GAGCAGATCATCTTTCCCAGAGGGAAGGGTAGGAGGCCAGCTTCAGAGTCTATGTTTAGCCATGACAAAGCATTGGCCTAGAAAGCTGGAATGCTAAATCCTGCTCAGATCTATCAAGCAGCTTGAAGCTGTTCCCCTACACCAAATCAAGTAGCTTCACCATGTGTCCACTGGCCCCAAGTTCTTTTTAGCAATCTTACCAATAAAATGTTCTGGTGTGTTTAAAAAGTTATTATTTTAAAGAAGGTTGTGCTCACGACACTGCTGGTGTGTGTGTTCTGAGACCTCTTATATTTAATCTGTGAAGGATATGTGTATTAATCCATACACACGTATAGCCTCAATATTTGTCTGAAGACACTTAAATTCTGACCAGTAAAGTTCTAGAAGCAAT